>NW_006921615.1:7491715-7515768 GCF_000298275.1 Orycteropus afer afer
AAAAAAAAAATTTTTAAAGAGTAGGTTCAGTTCTAACCAATGGTTAATACCTACACTTTTGTGAGAAATTTGCTTTATACAAGCTTTTAACTGAGTGTTCTGTTCAAACGTATTCTATGCTTTGGAGGAAGGTTTGGAGAGTAGCATAAACTCTTACAAAACAGGTTCTCAAACTGCCAAAAGGAAAAACAGGCTATTAGAAAGTATACTTTATTTAGGTAATGAGTATACTTAACCAATTAATAGCCATTAAGCTTTGTTTAAAAGAGGAGGGGGAGGGTAGAAGAGTTAAGTAAGTTATTAAAGCTGGTTGCTAGGGAAACTTCCTCAATGAAAAGATACAGTCACCCTAGAGGGTGGTCAGAATCTCTCTTCTTTCAATTTAATCTAAGTTGTATGAAGCAGAAAGGCAATGGGGTGGAAAACCAATTTTTCTCTTCTAAAGCATTTTATGGGACTGCTGAGAAGGAACTTAATGCTTCCTTTCTGGTAAGCATAAACAGCCTTCTAAAAAAAAATCTGAAAGACTGTAACTCATTACAGAGACATCAGAGAATAAGCTAAAGCTGTGAGGTTTTTTGGAAACTAAAGGGATTTGAGGCCTCCCCACCTCACTGTCTTGGGATTGGAAAGATTCATGGGAGTTTTCTATGATGGGGGTGGGGGTGGGAGTGGGGGACCTGAAAAAATCAAGGCACTATATTCTATTGAGGTGTTGGTAAATCTTTAAATCTTTTTTCTTCAATATGTATCTCTTTGAGAAGCTAAAAAGAGGTGAGTAATTAGTGATTGATACGTATTTATTTTTATTTCTGAAAGTGTTTATTTTTCAGGATGAAAGCACAACTGAGTTGTCAGACTCTATTCCTCCATGACTCAGCTATTCATACCAAAGGGAAGCTTTGGCAATTGACCCACACAGATATACCTACAAACCACTCATTCTCCTAGTGGCCAGGAGAGACTTCTGGCCGAGATGGAACTAAGCAGTTCCTGAAAGGCTAGTCTTGAAAATGAGATGACATGCATTGCAACGATATCATATAACCTTACCAAACAAGATTAGAACATGAAAATACATTCTGAGCAGAGCTGGAATTAAAATGATATTTCATTCTGCTTAATCTCCTGCTGTTTAGTAAGCAGGGATCATTTGTTTTCAACTAATTGCAACACTTAAATCAGAAACCTGTATATACAGTAAGTCCCTGGGTTATGAACGGCTGGCTTTGTTTTGTACTTACCCTTTACTACCACCTTACTGACGTTAAGTTGATTCCGACTTGCCCTTTAATGCTAGGCAAATTTGCCTTTACTTGAAACCCACTGAAACAGCCACCACTCAAAACAAATTCATCACAGGCACCTTCATTGCTGCATGTGCAGCTTTTAAATCATTGAGAAGGCTTCAAGCCTTTTCTTGCTCTAAAGTGAAGCTAAATAAGAATTGTATGCACCTGTTCTGACTTACCTACCAAAGCAACTTAAAGGCACATGTAAGAATGGATCTCATTTGTAATCAGGGGACTGCCTCTATAGGTTGTTAATCAATTTTATGTATGGCCATTCTCAAAGCCTATTGATCACAAACACTGAAACACACTGTTGGGCTTATGCACAGAGCTGTTTCTGAGATATTGTGAGAGAAGAACATGGGGTATAAATTGGCAGGAAAGCACAATTTGTTACTGCCTACAATGGGAAAGCAAGCCTTTCCTGTACTGCAGCCCTTATCAGCTGTTAACTTCAATGTTACCCTCTTGGCTGTTTGTCTACAGAATTAAGAGAAGTAGCCTTTTATTGCTTGCACTGTGCTAAATTCTGTTTCCTTGCCTGGGGGATGCCTACTTCCCTCATTTTGGGCACTCCAAGTTGTACATACACACATGCCTATGGTTTAGTGATTTGACCATAAGAGAATACAGTTTTGTTAAGATTAAGGCACACATGACCATCCACCAACCATTGCACGTTAATATACAATTAGAAGCTTATGAGCTCACAAAGACTCCACAATCATATATTGAAGCAGTAATGTGAGTTAAACAGCATCGTAAGCTTGAGGGTCTTTTATCTATTACAAATATAAAACCCAGTAGAGAGAAAACAGATGTAAAATTTTCTGGCACACCATTTCTGGGACAAAACACAGGAGGTATCATGTTAAAAAGCACTTTGTCATAACATACTGTGTAATTTTTTTTTTCTGAGCATAGAATCAATAAATCAAAGAGAATAGCTCCTTAGAATCAACATAAATTGCTCAGTGAGATAATTAAAGACCCAAAATCATTAAGGACTGAGTAAGAAGGCTGATATTAAAAATGAATCTGCTGAAAATGTACCACATCAGATCTCTTCCTATTTAGACTATGCTATTACCAATCAATATATCTATCTGACTCTCTCAATCATATCTTCACAGAGGAAGCTTAAGGCTCTTAATATGCTAGCAAAATGAACTTTTTTTTTTTAAATCACACTGACAGTTGATTCTCCCTACTTAAAATTTATTGGCCATAACAAAATAATTAACTATTTAAGGCTGGTAGCAAAAGTTCTAGCCTGCTGGGAGGAATCAAAGGTTTTCACGGGTCTGGTAAGCAATTTTGACAGTTAAGTCTTAAAGCCCTGGGAGAAAGTGCAAAATGAGCCTCTGGGTTTCCAAGGAAGTAAATCTTGATGGAAGTAGATTGCCTGGTCTTCCTTCCAAGGAATGGCTGGTGGGTTTGAACCACCAACCTTCTGGTTAGCCAACCTTCTGGTCAGCAGTCAAATGCCTTAGGCACTACACCACCAGAGTTCCCTATGGCAAAAAGCAATTCAAAAGAATATACAATGAAAAATAAAGTTTCTTCCCATGCTAAACACCCAATCTTTCTTCTCAGAATCAACCTCTAACAGTTTTCTATAAATGTCTCAAGACATTTCCAATACATACAGTGTGTGTGTGTGTATCCTTATTTAAAAACATAAATAAGAGTAGGTTCTACCCAGTGTTATGCACAGAGCTTATTCATTAACACATCTTTGCAATCATCCAGTATCAGTACATACAAATTAGCTTTACTGAGGGCATAATATTTCCATGTATGTATACAACATAAGGAATCTCTGGGGGTGCAAACAACATACTTAGCCACTAACAAAAAAGGCTGGAGGACTGAGTTCACCCAGAGGTGCCTTAGAAAAATGAGCTGGTAATTTCTGAAAAATCAGCAAAGGTCTACAATGACACATATGGAGTCACTATGAGTTGGTGCTGTCTCAATAGCAATTTTTTAAAAAAATACTAGATATGGCACAAATAATATAACTTTCAATGTGTAAGTAGTGTAACTTCCAAAAAGGCTGAACCAGGCATCAAAGAGGCTTAGAAATGAGCTGTCCTGTGGACCTATTGCTATTCCAATTTGTAGTCACATACTTCATGGGTCTTCATGCATCATCATTACTCTAATCCAGAAAAAATGTGTTTCTTTGCCTACACAATGAGTGTGTCAGCTTCTGGATTATGGACAGAAGGGCAATTGTAGTTGGGAGATGATGGAACAAAATAAGATATACTTGAAGGGCAAAGGAGGAGGCATGGCAGAGTCCCACCTAATCCTCAAGATCTCCTGAGAAACTTTCCTCAAGAGGCTAAAATTCCCATTTACTGCCCACTCATCTGTTCTGAAGTGTGAGCCTATCCATCTCTAGGCACTTGCCAGTCCTTAATCTTCCCTGGCTTGATTTCCATCCTCTCTCTCTCTCAAGCTCAGGATGATTGAAAAGAGGGAGACAGTGAATCACCGCCTAGAGGGCTTTGGGTGACTTTTCTGAATAAAAATATGCATAATTCAGTGGCTGGAGAACTATTCCTGGAAACAGATGATGAACAACTCAGGCTCTTTATATGGGACCGGGGTCAATTTACTATATATTAACAAATTGTACTTCTTAAAAAGGCAGATATTTTGCCAAAGTTAATACTGTAACTATCATGAGTCCTCCAAATGTGTAAGGGACTACCATTCAGTCATGAGTCCTTGTAAAAGATGCTAAATTCAGTGCATGCTTGGTGTTTCCAAATGGTTCTAACATGTATCTGCACTAAAGGTCACAGGGCTGGGACAGTGGAGTTAGTGATCGCTATTTTTGCATAGCAAGCCCTGGGTGGTACAAATGATTAACAAGCTCAGCTGCTAACCCAAAGGTGGGAGGTTTGAGTCCACCTACATGCCTCTGGGAAGAAAGACCTGTCTATCTACTTCCAAAAATATCAGTTATTGAAAATGCTACAGAGAACAGTTCATAAAATCCATCACGAGTCAGAATAGACTTGATGGCAACTGGTTAATTTTAGAGAAACTCTGGAAAACCGGGTTTAACTCATTAGTTGCCCTTAAAAAATATCATTCATGAACAGACTTTGTTGGAATCTGAGGTGGCAGCTATTCTACTCCCATTTCTATCTAGAATCTTTGATACTAATCACTATAATGTTTAATGTTACTGTGTCAGTGTGGGTAGGCTATGATTCTCACTTATTTGGCAGACAGTGGATTGATTGCTCTTCCATAATGTAATAATCCTCCATTTTGAGATCTGATGTGAGCAACTAATCAGTTGCAAAGCCAATCAGCTGAAAGCCAATCAGGTTTGCTGGTCTGATAGAGCCTGGTGAGACCCCTGAGACTACGGCCCCTAGCCACCCTTCAGGTCTGCAACTGAACTTATTCCTGTGGCTTCCAGCCAAACCACAGACAGGCATGTGGGGTGAACATTTACACCAGGGAAATACACTCCTTGGAGTGATCAATCATGGGAGAACAGAAGGGTGGTGTTTGCACAGGGAGACAGCTCAAGGGGCAGGAGTGCATGGGAGAAAAGGACACAGGAAAGTGGTAACTTCAGGAAGGAAGTGGAAGAGAGGTGTTACATTGTGGAGAATTGCAAACTCTGGTAGCACAGTCCCTGAGGCATCTGACTGCTAACCAGAAGGTTGGTGGTTCAAACCCACCAGCCACTCTGTGGAAGCAAGACTGGGCAATCAACTTCTGTAAAGATTTACTGCCTCGGAAACCCAGTGGGTTGGAATCAACTTGATGGCTGTGAGTTTGTTGGTTTTTTTTTTTTTTTTTTTTGGTAATGAGACAAAATGTGTATGAACTGCTATATGGAAAATGAATTTTCTCTGTAAAGTTCCACACAAATCACAACAAAAATTTTAATTAATTAATTAGAAACTGTACTTATTTCATACTATTCTATGATTAAAATTGATAATAAACATTATTAATGACTGTATGATCTGGTACAAGAGGAAGTCCTTGGGTAGGAGTGATACCATGAATTACCCCATGGGGTCACACCAACCCCAGTGAACCAACCCACTAGAACTTGGCACAAATCAGCAAGAAATATCCTGGTTTGCATTATTTCTGCAATACTTCCTTCTCTAAAGCACTCATCCTCATGTCTGGTCCAACTTAGTCTCTCTTCTTTCCCATAATATCTGACTCTACAGAGAATGCATTCAGATGTCACCAACCCACTAAAAGTCTTTGCCAAAGAAGAGTGAAGGAAAAAAAATCGTTTGGAAACAATAAGTCCAAGGATATGATGGACCACTGAGACCTCAGCTTTCATGACTTTGAGACGAGAAGAATTAGATGGTGCCCAGCTACCAATGACAACCACTCAGGGATCAAAATTGGAGATCCTGGATAGAATGGGAGGAAAAATGTGGAACAAAATTCAAAAACACAAAAATGACCAGAATTACTGGTTGGATAGAGGCTGGTGGAACACCTGAGACTATGGCCCCCGGTTATCCTTCGGGCCTGGAACTGGACTCACCTCTGTGGATTAGCTCTCAGCCAAACAGTAGAAAGTCCTAAAGTAGAACACCTATGCCAGGGAAATGCATCTACCTACACCAGGGAGATGTACTCCTTAGATCAATCAACTATGAGACATCAGAAGGGCAGCATTTGCATAGAGGGAAAGCTGGACAGACAGGAATGTATAGATAAGAAGGGCACCAGGAAGGGACAGTCACAGGGATTATAACCAGGGCCATGAAACCAAATGTACATGAACTGTTTTGTGTAAAATGAATCTACTTTGTAAATTTTCACCCACATGACAGTAAAATTTTTTTAAAAAGAAAATAAAAAGTAAAAGTTGTTGCCAGTGAAAGTACTCAACTCTTCCAGGGAGAATAATGGCTTCTCAAAAAGCAAGCTGTTAGAAATCATTCAGTGCTGCCACTGAGTCCCTGCACACAGGCCTCTCTGCCTTGCTGTAATTGGGCTGTGGCCTCTCTGGCATGTGTATTGGCATGTGCATGACACTGTTCTCACAGATAAGAAAGTCTCCTCATGTTTTGTCTTCCTAATGGCTTCACTCTTCTTCTTCTTTATTAATGTGACTAATTTTTAGGGAAGCTCTGGTAGTGTAGTGCTTAATGCACTTGACTGCTAACCAGAAGGCTGGCAGTTCAAACCCACCAGCCACTCCTAGGAAGGAAGATTGGGTGATCTACTTCCGTAGTGACACTGCCTTGGAAACCCAAGGAGGGGTCACTGTGAGTCGGGTCTGACTTGATGGCCCATAACAACAACAACAACAATTTTTTAGAGCACTTTTAGGTTCACAGAGAAATTACGCAGAAAGTAGTTTCCACATACACCCTCTATCACTGGTTGTTGTTGTTAGGTGCCATCAAGCCATCTTCGACTCCTAGTGATCCTATGTACAGCAGAGTTAAACATTACCCAGTCCTGTGCCATCCCCATGATCTTTGGTACACTCGAGCCCATTGTTGTAGCCACCCTGTCAATCCATCTTGTTGAGGGCCTACCCTTCTTCACTGACCCTCCACTTTACCAAGCATGATATCCTTCTCCATGGAATGGTCTTTTCTGACAACATGACCAAAGCAGGTGAGACAAAGTCTGGCCATTCTCCCTTCCAAGGAGCATTCCGGCTGCACTTCCTCCAGGACGGATTTGTTAGTTCTTTTAGCAGTCCACAGTACTTTCAGCATTCTTCTCCAACACCACAACTCAAAAGCATCGATTCTTCTTCTGTCATCATTACTCATTGTCCAACTTTTACATGCAGATGAGGTGATTGAAAATACCATAGCTTGTGTCAGGTGCACCTTAGTCTTCAAGGAGAAATCTTTGCTCTTCAGCACTTAAAAGCAGTCTTTAGCAGCAGATTTGCCCAATGCTATACATCATCTGATATCCTGAGTGCTGCTTCCATTGGCGTTGACTGTAGAACCAACTAATATGAAGTCTTTGACAACTTCTATCTTTTCTCCATTTATCATGATGCTGCTTATTGGTCCAGTTGTGAGGATTTTTGTTTTCTTTAAACTGAGGTGTAATCCATACTGAACACTCTAGTCTTCAGTCTTCATCAGTAAGTGCTTCAAGTCATTCTCACTTTCAGCAAGCAAAGTATCGCAGGTTGCTAATGAGTCTTCCTCCAATCCTGATGCTACGTTCTTCTTCGTACAATCCAGCTTCTCATATTATTTGCTCAACATACTGACTGAATATGTGTGATGAAAGAATAAGTATGGTGCACCAACCCTGATGCACTGCCTTCTTGATTTTAAACCATGCAGTGTCCCCTTTTTCTGTTCAAATGACAGCCTCCTAGTCTATGTACAGGTTCCTCATGAGTATGATCAAGTGTTCTGGAATTCCCATTCTTCTCAATGTTATCCATAATTTGTTACGATGCACACAACTGAATGCTTTTGCATAGTCAATAAAACACAAGTAAACATCTTTCTGGTATTCTTTGCTTTCAGCCAAGATCCATCTGAAATCAGCAATGATATCCCTTGTTCTACATCCTCTTCTGAATCCAGCTTGGATTTCTGGAAGTTCTCTGTCAATATACTCCTGCAACCATTTCTGAATTATCTTCAGTAAGATTTTACTTGTATGTGATATTAATGATATTGTTCAATAATTTCCACATTCTGTGGTATCACCTTTCTTTGGAATGGGTACAAATATCAATCTCTTCCAGTTAGTTGGCCAGGTAGCTGTCTTCTAAATCTCTTGGTATAGCCAAGTGAGTGCCTCCATTTGTTGTGTGGTGTCCATTTGATGGAACATCTCAATGGGTATTCCATCAATTCCTGGAGCCTTATTTTTTGCCACTTCCTTCAGTGCAGCTTCAACTTATTCCTTTAATATCATTGGTTCTTGATCATATGCCACCTCCTGAAGTGGATGAACATCTACCATTTCTTTTTGGTATAGTGACTCTGTGTATTCCTTCCATCTTCTTTTGATGTTTCTTGCATCATTCAATATATTGCCTATAGAAACTTTCAATATTGAAACTTGAGGCTTAAATTTTTTCTTCAGTTCTTTCAGCTTGAGAAATGCCAAGCATGTTCTTCCCTTTTGGTTTTCTAACTCCAGATCTTTGCACATTTCATTACAATAACTGGCTTTGTCTGCTTGAGCTGCTCTTTGAAATCTTCAGTTCAGCTCTTTTATCTTGTCATTTCTTCCATTTGGTTTAGCTACTCTTTGTTGAAGGGCAAGTTTCAGAGTTCTTCTGACATTCATGTTGGTCTTTTCTTCCTTTCTTGTCTTTTTCATGACCTTTTGCTTTCTTAATGGATGATGTTCTTGATGTCATCCCACAATTCCTCTGGTTTTCAGACATTGGATTCAATGCATCAAATCTATTCTTTAGACGGTCTCTAAATTCAGGAGGGATATATAATCAAGGTCATATTCTGGTTTTTGTGGACTTGTTTTAATTGTCTTCAACGTCAACTTAAATGTGCATATGAGCAGTTGATGGTCTGTTCCACACTCAGCTCCTGGCCTTGTTCTGGCTGAAGATACTGAGCTTTTCCATCGCCTCTTGCCACAGATGTAGTCAATCTGATTCCTGTATATTCCATCTGGCAAAGTCCACATGTACAGCCAACATTTGTGTTGTTAAAAAATGGTATTTGCAATGAATAAGTCATTGGTCTTTCAAAATTCTATCATGTGATCTCCAGCATTATTTTTATCACCAAGGTCAAATTTTCCAACTACCAGTGATTCTTGTTTCCAACTTTTGTATTCCAATCACCAGTGATAATCAACACATCTTGATTTCATGTTTGGTAAATTTCAGACTTCAGCAGCTGGTAAAAATCTTTAATTTCCTCATTTTTGGATTTGGTGGTGGATGTGTAAATTTAAATAGTAGTCATATTAACTGGCCTTCCTTGTAGGCATATGGATGTTATCCTATCACTGACAGCATTATACTTTAGGACAGATCTTGAAACAGTCTTTGTGACAATGAATGCCATGCCATTCCTCTTCTATTTGTCATTCCTGGCATAGTAGATCATAAGGCTGTATGATTCAAAATGGCCCAAAACCAGTATCAATCTTCATGCATTCCATTTTTGACAACTTCCAATTCTCCTAGATTCATACTTTGTACATTCTATGTTTCGATTATTAATGGATGTTTGCAGCTGTTTCTTCTCATTTTGAGTCATGCCATATCAGCAAATGGAGATACCGAAAGCTCTACTTTATCCATATCATTAAGGTCAGCTCTACTCTGATGGGGCAGCTCTTTCTAAGTTGTATTCTGAGTGCCTTCTGATTTGAAGGGCTCATTTTCTGGCACTGTATCAGACAATATTTCAAGACTGTTCATAAAGTTGTCCGGTAATATATCAGACAGTGTTTCACTGCTATTCATAAGGTTTTCACTAGCCAATTCTTTGAGAAGTGGATGGCCTCTTCCTTCTTCTGAATCTGTCTCAGTCTGGAAGCTGTGCTGAAACCCATCCACCATGGGCAACTCTGCTGGCGTTTGAAACACTGGTGACACAGTCTCTAGCCTCACAGCAACAAGCAAACTACCACAGTATGACAAACTGACAGACAAATTCATCTTCTCTAGCTGTTCCAAACCACTCTGCTCACTTCCTGGCCTTTCCCCTAACTGTTCCAGCCATCCGCCTTGGCTGCTGCTTCCAGCCTGGGGACTCTCCCCTTACCCCATCACCTGGACTATTTTTCTAATAGTCACATCTTGGCATTCACATTCATGTGCTACATTTATTATAAGTGATGAGCTAGTATTAATACATTATTATTAACTAAAGTCCATAGTTTACATTAGGGTTCATTCTTTGTGTTACATAGTCTGTAAGGAATTAAATATCACATTTGTATGCAAGGCAACCTCATCACTTTTAGAGTGCACTCATGCATCAATTATGAGTGAAAATACCATGTTTAGCTGCCCTGAAATGTTTTCAATCTCATTTGCTTAATCACTAAGCAAATAAAAACAAAACGCCAGACCATTTGCTGTCAAGTCGATTTCAACTCCTAGCAACTCTACAGGACAGGGTAGGACTGCCCTACAGAATTCCAAAAGCTGTAATTTTTTATGGAAACAGACTACCTCATCTCTTTCTTGAAGAGTGGCTGGTGGGTTTGAACCACCAACTTTTCAGTTAGCAGCTAAGCACTTAACTACTGCTCCACCAGGACTCCTTGCTGAGTCACCAGGGATCTGAATAAGTTGTTGTGGGAAGAGTGATGAAAAGAAAACTATAATTTTGAATTATTTACTGATAGAATATCCCAAATAAACTAATCTACCAAAAAAAAGTTCAGCCTAGATTCCTAAATTCAATTTCTTAATAATCATATATTATGTCTCTATTACATACCAAAAGAGTCCTAGTGGAGCAGCGGGTAAGCACTTGGCTGCTACCTGCAAGGTCTGCAGTTCAAACCTACCAGCTGCTCCACAGGAGAAAGATGTGACAGTCTGCTTTTGTAAAGATTACAGCCTTGGAAGCCCTTGAGGCAGTTCTACTCTGTCCTATAGGGTTATTATATGTCGAAGCTACTCGAAGGCAACAGGTTTTTTTTTTTTCTTTTTGGTTTATTCTATACCAAATACCAAATGGGAGCTCTGGTGGCATAGTGCCTAAGGCATCTGACTGCTAACCAGAAGGCTGGCAGCTCAAATCCACTAGCCACTCCTCAGAAGGAAGACGGGGCAATCTACTTCCGTAGTGATACTGCCTTGGAAACCTTGAGTCAGATCAGACTCACAGCAGTGAGTTTGGTTTTGGTTTGTTTTTATATACCAAATGTCATGCTAAACCTTGAGGGTATGAAATTAGGATGGCAATAATCCTGTTTTCAAGGAGCTTACAGACAGAAGAGACAGACAGACATGGAAGCAAATAATAACCAAAACAACATGATGAAACCATGTCTAGGGCACAGGGAAAAAACATGGAAGGCACTGGTTAATTTTCAGAGGGAGGGCAAGGCTAGGAAGAGAATCACAGCTAGAACAACTATGTTATTGTTGTTGTTGTTATGTGCTGTTGAGTCAGCCCCGACTCATAGCGACCCCTCCTTGGGTTTCCAAGGCAGTATCACTACGGAAGTAGGATTGCCCATCCTTCCTTCT
Organism: Orycteropus afer afer; assembly: GCF_000298275.1. NCBI lineage: Eukaryota > Metazoa > Chordata > Mammalia > Tubulidentata > Orycteropodidae > Orycteropus > Orycteropus afer. The sequence continues at coordinate 7,503,200 of NW_006921615.1, forward strand.
GAGGAGTGGCTGGTGGGTTTGAACCGCCAACCTTCTGGTTAGCAGTCAAGTGCTTTAGCCATCTGTTTTGGTAACCTCTAGTGCTGGGCTAACAGATATACCACAGGTGGCATGGCTTTAACGAACAGGTGTTTATTCTCTTACAGTTTAGGAGGCTATAAGTCCAAGTTCAAAGTACCAGCTCTAGGTGTGGGGAGAAGGCCCCTCCACTTTGGGCTTCAGCTCTGCCTGTTGCTCCCAGCCCATTGAAGCTGGAGTCTTCTCTTAACTCAGAGAGTTGCTGGCTGCTAAGGCTGAGAAACTCAAAGTCAACAAGTAAAATTGCATAGTCCCAAGATTATCAAAAAAATATGGCAGGTCACTAATTCAAGTCCATTAACAGTCCCAAGATTGGCAGAGAACATGGCATGCCAGTGAGATGAAGACTCAGCTACATGCAGGGTCCAAGCTTGCCAAAAAGCTGCAGAGACCTTTCCAAAGCTGTCTCCTTATACTGGAGGCAGACCACAACCCTAAGGCAGCTACTCAGCTGCTCAGTAGATTTCACCATGGAGCTGATTACCAGTCTCATCATGGAAAATAACTACATCTAACTGCCCAGCCATTCAAAACCAGGCCCAGGCCAAGTTGACACACAACTTAACTACCACATTAACTACAGTCCATTTTTAAGAGTGAACAATAAAAACCCAAACTCACTGCCATCAAGTTGATTCCAATTCATAGTGACCCCACTGGGTTTCTAAGGCTATAAAAATCTTTACAGAAGAAGATTGTCCTATCTTCCTTCCACAGAGCAGCTTCTAGTTAGCAGGCAAATGCCTTATCCACTACACCACCAGAGCTTTTTAAAAGTGAAAGCAGTCATTAAAAATAATAAAATCATATAATTTTACTTATGGTCTGACAAACTTGTTTTATAGTATTGATAAGCCTATGAAAAGAATTTTATTTAACAACTATTTTCAAAAATAAAAGGAGCTCTGGTGGCTCGGTAGTTAAAGCATTTGGCTGCTAACCAGATGATCTATGGGAAAGGGTGGGGCAGTCCACTTCCATAAAGATTTATAGTCTTGGAAGCTCTATGGATTAGTTCTATCCTGTCCTTTGAGTCAGATTCAACTCAATGGCAGTGAGTTTTGGTTCAAAAATGAAATTATTTTTAAAAAGTTACAATGATATATACATGTATGTTAAAATAAAAAAAAAAAACCTTCATATTAATTATTTGAATAGAATAAGCAGAATAATTACCCTTGGCCCACATTCATATAGCTTAATCAAATTTTTAGTCACATCTGTGTCTAAATGATATCTGAATAATTTATTTTTCAATATGGAATACTATTTTTCATAAAATTTCAGAGTTGAGTTTTATGATAACTAAGTATGATTCTGCTGACATTTTCAATGGACTCTTCTCTAGTGACTATAATGTTTACCTTTGAAAATATTCTCTCTACAAATGCTGAAACAAATGATAAACTCACAGCAAATTCTGCTAAAGTGATGAATTCTCAGTTCTAAATTTTTAGCGTAGTGCCTAAGGCACCTGACTGCTAACCAGAAGGTTGGTGGTTCAAACTCACCAGCCACTTCTCGGAAGGAAAGTTGGGCAATCTACTTCTGTAGTGATACTGCCTTAGAAACCCAGGAGGGGTCACGATGAGTTGAGTCCGACTTGACAGCACGTAACAGTAACAACAACATATAAAAATTTCAGTCCAAATGTTTCGTATGGACCAAACAGGGAAAAAAAAAAAAAAAAAAAAACTAAACTCATTGCCATTGAGTCAATTCTGATCCATAGTGACCCTATAGGACAGGAAAGAACTGTCCCATAGGGTTTCCAAGGCTATAAATCTTTATGGAAGCAGACTGCCTCATCTTTCTCCCACAGAGCAGCTAGTAGGTTCAAACCACTGACTTTTCAGTTACCAGCTGAGTGATTAACCACTGTACCACCAGGGCTTATGTTTTGTATTGGTACTATCAATTCATTGCCTTTCTTTGACAAATGCTTCTAAAGGACAAGCCTTGTCAAATGAATTGTCTCTATTAATGATTGTTTGAATATTTCTTCAAATTTGGATGCTGAAAAATAATCAGCCTATTCCAATGCTGTACAGATATAGGAATTATCCAACTCAAAATAGGAGCTCCATCAAGATACTTCCAGATTGAGTAATTTCAAAGTACAATTATAGAATTTAAAAACTAACTCTTATGTAACAGTTGAGATCCATCATTCAATTTGTTCAGATTTTTCTTACTTTTTGTAGGGATGCCTTCCAAGTTTTGTTTTCAGCAACGGCAGTTTGCTAAAAACTTCAAAAGCTGACTTTTTGGCACTTGCAGAATGCTTTGATTTAAGATGACCAACTGTTTTTCAACCAAAGCGACCAAATGGGGAGGATTTGTTTACAAAGATATTTGATACCATTTTAACACACTTAAATTGATTTACAAAGTACTCCCTCAAAGGCTCATACAGTTCATATCCAACCAATGGAGCAAGTAGCTTAGGAGGAACAAAGTAAACCCAAATCCATTGCCATCAAGTCAATTCCACTCATAGCAACCCTGTAAGACAGAGTAGAACTGCCCTATAGGGTTTCCAGGGAACTATGGTAGCATAGTGGCTAAGGCACTTGACTGCTAACCAGAAGGCTGACGGTTCAAACCCACCAGCCACTCCTCGTCGGAAGGAAGATGGGGCAATCTACTTCCATAGTGATACTGCCTCGACAACCCAAGGAGGGATCGCTATGAGTCGGGTCCAACTCGATGGCACATAACAACAACAACAACAACATAGGGTTTCCAAGACAGTAAATCTTTACAGAAGCCGAGTGCCTCATCTTTCCCCTGCAGAGTGGCTAGTGGGTTCAAATTGCAGATCTTTCTGTTAACAGCTGAATGCTTTCACCCCTGCACCACCAGAGCTCCTTCGAATAATGAAGGGATGGAATAAATGGAATACAAAAGAAAGGGATAAGATTCTAACCAGAATCTCATGAAAGAAGAGCTGAGTTGGCCCTCAAGGTTGGGGTGAGGTTGGAGATAATTTACTTTTCAGGAACTCCATTCGATCTGACTGTGTGATTTCTTTCTACAGGACCCAACAGCCCCAATACAGAAGCAGAGGATGCCAGTGTTAAATTGATGTTGAATTTGCAACTTGCAGGGTGGACACAGCTGAAAAAGAAGGAAGGATTCTGGGAAGAAAGCAATCATTGAATGCTCAAAAGGGTTAGGCTGGAAAGGCAAGCCCAGGGAGGGAGACACTGGAAGATTAATTTTCAACAAAGTCAGAAAACAGGCATAAACTTACTGCCATCGAGTCGGAACTGACTCATAGCGCCCCCTCCTTGGGTTTCCAAGGTAGTATCACTATGGAAGTAGATTGCCCAATCTTCCTTCCAAGGAGTGGCTGGTGGGTTTGAACCACCAGCCTTCTGGTTAGCCATCAAATGCCTTAGGCACTATGGCACTGAACAAGAAATTGAGGGGTTGGTGTCAACTAGGCTAAAATAGTCATGGAGCAATGGAGTTTAAGACTGCAGGGCTGTGGTAGCTCTGAAATGCTGCTGTTGTGTGTAGCCATGGGATTGTGTTATTTAAATGCAGACTTGTAGGAGGGAAGCTGGTTGAAGAACACTGTGTGTTATTTTATGGATTGTCCACATGGACCCTGCAGGTACCATTGTGATCATCCTGCTCATTGAAGCTGGGGAGGGGGAAGAAATCAGTGAATGAGTCACCAAAGTCTTCAGTGTATGAAAGGAAGAGGCCAAAACATCAGGCACTGGCAGGAACAAGGAAGGCTGGCTAGCAAAAAAGCCAGAAAGCCTGAGCTCCAAAGGAGCAAGGATTTTACATCCAGTGTAAAACTGACAATCCAGATGTGGCAAAGGGAGATCCAGCAGAATTCTAAATGCTTGCTTCAAAACAGGAACCACAGAACTTCTCTGTAATAACCTGTTAGGCCCCTTCCCCCTCGTGTGCAACATCAAATTTCATACATTCACTGGGGCTGCCAAACCAGCACCATCACCAATATGCTTTATTTATAAAGCTCTGCTGATTCAAATAGATGGGACATGGTTTTAGAAATAATCATCTCAGGAAATGGAAAGCCTTCACTAGCAAACACAGAAAATCCAACAACTGGAATTCTAACGTCCATGCCTGTTTCATGAAAATTAACACTGAGAAAATGGGGACAGCAAACAAACATGGGGCCATGGAACTTTAGATCTGTGACCTCAGGCTTATCTAAAACAAACAAACAACAAGAAAACCCCCAAAAGTTTACCACTAGACTGAGAAAGGCCAGGTGCTGAACTAAAGCAGGAGCAGCCTGGGTTCCACACTCAGACTCTGTTCCATTGCCTTTCCATTTTATAACACTTCCTGAATTAATTTCTTAATTAAACCGGTTGCCCTGGAGTTGAGTCTGACCACTCATGGTGACCCCAGGTGTGTCAGAATAGAGCTATGCTCAATAGGCTTTTCAAGGGCTGATTTTTCAGAAGTAGATTACCAGGTGCTAATGTTTTCCACCATTCAACAGACTGATTTCTTAATTAAGCCCTGTGAAATCCTTCCAGCTGCCTGACAAAAATCTTCCAAAAGGAAAAATGAGGGAGTTTATACCTAATAGCCTCATTTTTGCCTGTGAAATTATCTCTGAAAAACCATTTGGATTGTGGTTAAAGCATTGGGCTGCTAACCAAAATGTTGGAGGTTTGAACCCACCAGCTATTCCATGGGAGAAAGATAAGGCAGCCTACTTCTGTAAAGATTTAGAGCCTTGGAAACCCTATGGGGCTGTTCTACTTTATCCTATAGGGTCACTATGAGTCAGAATCAACTTGATGACAGCGCGTTTGTTTTTTAGGGGTTTGAAGAAGGGCAGAAGTTGGGGTTGGACTTACTATTTTTTCTTTTGATTTTTCTAAAATGTGATTTGGGTGAAGGTTTACAGAACAAATTGGTTTTGCATTCAATGAAAATGGAAAACTATACACATTTTGTTTTGTGACACTGCAATCCCCAGGATGTAACAGCACTGTTCCCACTTCTTCCTTGTGTTTACCATTTCCCTTCGTCTTTCTTTCCTATCCCTTCCTGCCTTCTTAGCTTTATCCTGGGGCAAATGTTGGAATGGATTACTTTCCAAGGTTACTCTGCCTATATTCCATGATCCAATAGTCCCTTTCCTCTAGAAAGTTATGTTTAAATTGGCAAGACAGGTTATAATCACTGGAAAGTAATCACATGATGACATGCGTAAAGTTTGGAGTTTCTTAGGGCTCCTTTCTCAGACTCTTCTCTGCTCCTTCATCCTTCTTCCCACATGTCAGTTAGGACTGAGGTTCAGTGACCTCAGTTCTAACTGACATGGCCTCCCCAACCCTCCCTTAGCCCTTCTGTTGCTGTTCACTTGCCCCAGACTCACAGGCCCCTGCTCCTCCTTGACCACACCCCCATCTCTGGATGCTGCATCTGCTCACCCCTCTCCCAGGATGCACTTTTTCTGACAGCCACGTGCAGGGCTGGCCATACAATTTGTGGGGCCTAATGCAATAGGAGCTCTGGTAGCATAGTGCCTAAGGCACTTGACTGCTCACCAGAAGGCTGGCGGTTCAAACCCACCAGCCACTCCTCGGAAGGAAGGTTGGGCAGTCCTACTTCCGTAGTGATACTGCCTCGGAAACCCAAGGAGGGGTCGCTATGAGTCGGGGCCGACTCGACGGCAAACAACAACAACAACAACAACAATGCAAAATGAAAATGTGGGACCTTTTCTTTAAAAAAGCAGGGAAAAAGATTTTTCCTTTCTTTTATCATCTGCCATTGAACCCATCATGGTGTTTCTTATTTGCTACTTAATGTCGTAGGGAGACTCAACCATGGAAAAAGTGCAGATCCTCACAGGTACCTACCCCCCCCCCAACACGTTAGCATGCTGGTTATATACACCTGACCTAAACCCTCCCCATACCTATGCCCAAGCCTCTCCTGGTGGCAGAAAGTGGCAGTGGTCATTGGATGGGGGCAGGGGAGTAGGCAGCCAAGAACCTGTCCTGAGAAGGTGGTGGGAGACAGAACCTCACATAAGCCAAGGCTCTAAGACCCATCCGACTTCACTGACAAAACAAACTCAAAGTTGAAATTATTATCATTAAGATGGCAAGCACAGCACATTGAACCGCAAGTGCAGGGCCCTTCTAAGTGTTGGGTCCTATGTGGGTACACACCATGAAGCCCGCCCTGGCCATGTGACTTAGCACCTCACTTCCTTCAGGTCTCCTCTGTCCATCTTACATAAAATAGCAAGCTATCTATTTCATCTTCCTTAATTTTTCTCAACAGACGTCATCACTACCTGATATATGCTTAATTGTTGTATGCATCTGTTTCTAACACTTCTGGGGTAGGGGGTTAGTTCATTCACTGTTGTCTCCCTGCTGGCTAATAACACCAAACACATAAATATCTGTGATTATGATGATGCATAATGGCCAGTACTGATAAGAAAATGTTACAGAATTTCAGGAGAGAGCAAATTCTCTATGGTCTGGCCTCTGGGGTCATGGATAACATGTAGCTCAATTTCAGGGGAAGAGCAATTAAAATCCATATTGATTGCGTTCCTTCAGGTTTGTGCAGGATGCTCTGGGATGACAGGGCAGGCCTCTGGTGGAGGAGACACCCTTGTACGGGAGGGTGATTAGGAGTTACCCAGATGGTTGTGGCAGGGGCTGTGCTCAGGGCAGAAAGGCTTAAGAAGCCTGGATGGAAAGGTGAGAGGTTCTGTCTACGGGTGATTCTGTCTGCAGGGGAGGGCTCCATCTGTCTGTGGGGGGCTCTGTCTGTGTGGAATCTAATTTGGTGCAGTGTTTTAAAAGAAAAAGGATAGTTACATGCTTGAAAACAGCAGAAAGAGCTTTATAGAAATGGAGAAAATGTAAAGAGAAAACCTGAGCTGTGAATACACACATCATGCTTACAGGCATGAGGAAATTAGTTTGGTTAGAGCAGAGGACCTGTTTCTTATAATAAATCTTCAAATACAATTACAATTCAGGAACATCTCAAACAAGAATGCCTAATCTGATATATTCTGAAATTTATTACTGCATAGGTGGCTCTGTTTATAAGCCTCAAGTTTTTATCTACTAAAGAATTGGAAGAAAGGAAGTCCATGATGATATATTCTGTATTTTTTTTTATATTACAAGTACCAGCTTACTGGCTTTAGTGTATTACATGTATCCTCAAATCAAATAAATATTTGTATAATATGTAAGCAAATACATGGATATATTCTGAAACTGATGTTTTATCCTCTAAGCATTACCCTACCCTTTATGCATTTCCATGGACTCTCAGATTGGATATTAGCAACCAGATGTTACTTATAAAGAATTTTACAATAATCCATATAATGTATGGGATTGTTAAATTACATATACTTTAAAGAACTCATTTGATATTTAATAAAAGATACTAATTTTATTCAGGTTAGATAAAATGGGTAAGATGACTTTTAGAAAAGTATTTTGAAAAATTTAGGTTAAAAATGATTGCACTAAAAATATAATCGTATATTGGCAATTTCACATGGTTGGGCCTAATAAGATTAATTCGTGATTATACTGGACGTTGGCTTTTCTTTTTCTTTACCTTCTTATCTCTCTAAACCCTGTATATCTCAGAAGGTTTTCCAGCAGCAGGAAAAAAAATAACAAAGCATATCAAGTAATTAGACTAGAGAATGACAAGCAGCCACAGCAGACAGAAATATTGAGTTCGCTGCTGTCAGTGTCTCCAGTTCATACATTCCACCCAGGTGTCACACGGCCCCCCACTCCAGCCAGACTGATAAAAGCCCTCACAAACTAAGCTCTTCACAGATGGGTTCTTCACACATGGAGCTCCCCCCCAGATTGCACCCCTCACAGACTGTACCCCCTCACAGACTGCACCCCCTCACAGACTGTACCCACATACACTGAGCCCTCCACACATTGAACGCCTTACAGAACCGAGCTCCCACAGACTGAACCCCTCACAGTTCCATCCAAGCTCCTTAACACCTCTCTCTAGCCAGCTCTCCTGCCTGGAGCATAGCCCCATCCCACCCCCAGCACAACCATCTGACTATCCTGCCATGCAAGGGGTCTTTTCTCTGATCCCAGAGTACCCTGCACAAATCTTGAAGAAAGCAATCACTGCGGGTTATAGTCACTCCTTACAAAAGTGAGAGCTACTGGAGAGTACACAATGTCTTGTTTGTGTCCTCCAGCCCCCTCCCACCCACCTGAACATAAATCACAAGCCCACAGGCCTCTCAATTAATGTATGTTGTGAACAAAGATGAGATTCTGTTAATTTATATGTAAATATATTAAGATGTCATATTCAGAAACACTTTTTTTCTTTATTATTATACTTGGCTACTTACAAAAGATTTTCTTTTGAGAGAAATAATTTGTGTTCTAATTAAAACTGTTTCTGGGAACACAGTGTATGAATTATGAATACAATATCCACATGAAAGCTAACACTGGCAACCCCTACAAACAGGGAACTGCTCAAACAGCTCCTGCACAAGCCAGTTGACTAGATAAACCATATTTTCTATTGGAAGCTGCATATATTTTTATGTCTCTGACTAGTCAGGAACCAAATTAATGTTCTTTGAAGAAATAATGTTTAATTATTAGTTTTTCAAGCTCAGCATGTTACTAGTAGTATGTATCTTAATGCTAACATAAAAGAAATATTAAAAATATTAGCAGTATTTGTATTTCACATGGAGTAAGTGCTCAGCTTCTAACTAAAAAGGCAAGTTGGCAGTTCAAAACCACCAGCCACTTTGTAGGAGAAAGATGTGGCAATCTACTTCCATAAATATTCACAGCCTTGGAGACACTATGAGGCAGTTCTATTCTGTCCTATATGGTTGCTATGAGTCACAATTGACTCAATGGCAACTGGTTTGGTTTTGGTTTGTGAAGCACAATGCAAGAAGTCACAGTATTGGTAAAATAAACCCATGTATTCATCCACTAATTGAAAAAACTAAGAAAGAATCATTAATTGCTGTGAATGAATTGAGATTGTTCTAGTGATGTCCGACACCATGATATTATTTAGCAAACTTATTTTCATAAATCATTACAACATACAGGGTATTTTCTAGTTAGGTCTAATTTTGCAATATTTATTGACTCATAATTAATAGTTTTCCAGATATACTTAATTATTCACATTAATAATACATAAAATTATTTTTTCTTAGTGTCTTAGTTTTCTAGTGCTCAAAAGTGAAAACCAAACTCACTGCCATTGAGTCTATTCTCATTCATAGTGACCCCCATTAGGTTTCTAAGGCTATAAATCTTTACAGAAGTAGACTACCCCATCTTCCTTCCATGGAGTTGCTGGTGGGTTTGAACTACTGACCTTCTGTTTAGCAGCCAAATGCCTTAGCCACTACACCACCAGAGCTCCTTTTTCCAGTGATGCTATACCAGAATACCACAAGCAGTGTGGCTTTAACACACAGGAATTTATTCTCTTACAGGTTAGAAGGCTAGAAGTCCAAATTCAGAGCACTGGCTACAGGAGCTTGGAGACAGCCCCTTGAACTTGGGCTTCAGTTCTACTACTGAGCCACCAACGTGGTTTGTAGGAGGCAGTATATTACAGTGGTTAAAAGTATCTACTGGGTCACTCATTGGCTTGGGTAAATTATCCAACCTCTTTGCTCAGGTCCTTCACGTAAAATTGGCATAATTGTAGCTGCTGACTTTGCTGTAAGGATGAAATGAGCAAATAAATAAATAACTCCCAAAACACAAACTCACTGCCATCAAGTCAGATCCAACTCATAGCGACCCCTCCTTGGGTTTCCAAGGCAGTATCACTATGGAAGTAGATTGCCCAACCTTCCTTCTGAGGAGTGGCTGGTGGGTTTGAACCACCAGCCTTCTGGTTAGCAGTCAAATGCTTTAGGCACTATACCACCAGAGCTTCTCTTAACTTTGTTGTAAGGAAGAAATGAGTGAATAAATAAATGTAATCATATTAATTGAACAAAAATTCATTAAGTGGCTACCATGTGTGAGTACTGTTCTAACAGAGAACAAAATAGAGATAAGTTTTCTGATGGGGACAAGTGCTATGGAGAAAGATAAAGCTGGGCAGGGGACAGGAAAGGAATGTGTGTGTGGTGGGAGGTGATGGTAGGAGTTGCTATTTTATGCAGGGAACTACAGAATATCTCGACGAAGAGGTAACATTTGGCAGATATCTAAGGGAAAGTGTTCCAGGCAGAGAGAATAATGGGTACAAAGGCCCTGTGGTGGTGCAGGCTCAACATGTTTGAGGAAGTCCAAGAGTGAGGGAGGAGAAGGAGATGAGGTTAGAAAGGGCCCAGGTCATATAGTATCCTGAAAGCCACTGTAAGGATTCTGTCTTTTACTCTGAGATGGGAAGTCAATGTGTGCTTCTCAAGAGGGCAATGACAAGGTCTGGCTAATAAGCTCAGAAAGAAGAATGCAGTAGGGTGGAGATAGGGAGGAAATGTAGGTTTTATATATGATGGTGAGCAGCTGGATGGTACAATTAGTATACCTGGCTGCTAACCTAAAGGTTAGACGTTTGAGTCTACCCAGAGGACCAAGGTCTTGCAATCTACTTCTAAAAATCAGTCATTAAAAACCCTATGGAGCACAGTTCTACTCTGACAAGCATGGGGTCACCATGAGTCAAAATTAACTCCATAGCAACTGGTTAATATATAATGGCGGCTTGGACCAGGGTGGCAGATGTGGTGAGGAGAAGCGGTCAGATACTTGAAATATTTTGAAGTTGGTGGCCATAGGATTTGGCCATGGAGGGGATTATAAGGTACATGGGAAAAAGGTGAGTCAAGGATGACTCCAAGGTTTTGGCCTGAGCAACTGAAAGAATGGGGCTGCCATTTGTTAAAATGAGATAGACAGCAGGAGTAGCAGATTTTTGTGGAGAATTTGGGAGTTTATTTTAGATCTGGTAAGTTAACGATGCCTATTATACACTCAAGTGGAGCTGGTGAGCAGACAGTTAGACATATAAGCCTGGAGTTCACATTAGGTCCAAGGGAGAGGTCCAGGCTGATGATGAAGTAATTTGGGAAATAAACACATAAATCTTCTTGAAAACATGATGTGATTCAATAGGGAATACACTCTGTTTCTTTAATAATAATAAAGTATTCAAAGTGGGCTTTGAACTGTGTCAATCTGAAGTTTATTTTATTTTCAAAGTAGATGTAGAAGTAGAAGAGTTAAGGGGAGGTCTTTTTTCATCTCCAAATATATGCACTGATATTCCATAAGCAAAATCAAATGAGAAACAAACACTAAACAGACTTACCTTTCATCTGTAATGTATCTATCTAAATAACAAACTCAGCTCACACCATTTAAGAACTTTTTTTTTTTTAAAAAGTAGCATTCTGAAAAAAGGATATTTGTCCAAAACCCAAGTAAAATTTAAATATAGACATCTATAAACAACCCAATCTCTTGTGCTACAGCATCACAAGAACAAATACGTGGCAACACTCAGAATTGAAATAGAAATTAGAAAAGTAATAAAATTAAGAGGCATAAGTACCTCTATTATATCTGAGCATTAGTTACCAAGATGATGATGTTTCCTAGGAAACCAGAAACCTCCCAGACACAAATATTGTTAAGTATACTTTCCAAACTATTAAATTCTAGATTCTTCCCAAGTATTTAGAAATCAAGGCCCCCCCCCAAAAAAAAGTCTATCACTGACCAGACTGAAAAGATATGGGGCTCAGAAACAAACAAAACAAACAAACAAACAAAAAAAACACTGAGGCTTGCTGAACAAAGACAAAAATACAACAAAAACAAGAAGCCCCACAAAATCCCAAACCAAAGAAAACACTTTTCCAGAAATATTACACTTTCATACATCAAGGATTTTCTGTCATTAATCTGCTCCCATAAAGTATACTGTTCTGTCACACAGAGTCACTATGAGTTGAAATTGACTCCACAGCACCTAACAATAACAACTTTGTATTTGCTTTTTTCTGCCATAGCTTTTAAAAATATCACTAATTCAAGTAACCAATGGAGGAAAGTAAGAAATAAGAGGGAAACTAGTTTGAATTTTCAAAATATCTTACTTATAAAATGTTTTAAAGAAATTTAACTATGCATTAAAATACATTTCATGTTTATAATTACACTTTCAAGTTTTGTTGAATGGAAGTCCTTTGGAGAACAATTAGAATTAATAGAAATTGCAGATCACGTGATTATATGAAAAATTCCAAGAAATCCACAAAACAACTGCTAGAACTAATAAATGAATTTAGCAGGGTCGCATGCACAAAAATAAACTGTACTTTTATATACTAGCAGCAAGCAACTGGAAAAATGAAATGAAAATTAAAACCCATTTATCATCCTTCAAAAGTTGGAATTAGAAATACCATTTGACCCAGCCATCCCATTAATAGGTATATA
>NW_006921615.1:7517023-7522683 GCF_000298275.1 Orycteropus afer afer
CCCTGGAGAGAACAATCATGGGAGAAGGAAGGGCTGCTTATGCACAGGGAGACAGCTCAGAGGGCAAGAGAGTATGGAGGGACGGACACTGGGAAGAGGTAACTATGGGGAGGAAGTGGGAGGGGAGCTGTTGCATTGTGGGAAACTGTGGTCAATGACATGAGACAGAATATATGTGAACTGCTGTATGGAAAGTGAATTTGCTCTGTAAATCTTCACCCGAATCACACACACACACACACATTTATCAGAAGAAAGATTGGGCAATCTACTTCTGTAGTGATACTGCCTCGGAAACCCAAGAGGAGGGGTCTCTGTGAGTCGGGTCCGACTCGACGGCATGTAACAACAACAACAACAATAGGATAAAAAAATTAAATATTTAAGAATAAACTGAACAAATGATGGAGAAGAACTACATACTGAAATCTATAAAATATTGCTGAGAGAAATTTGAGAATACCTAAATAAGTAGAGAGCTTGTCCATGCTTGTGTATTGAATTTTATTATTTAGTCAATGGTCCCAAATTGATAGGCTAAATCCAATCCACCTCTAAAATTCCTACAAGCTTTTCTAAAAAAAAAAAAAAGATGAACTGATTCTAAAATTTCTAGGAAAATGTAAACAACAAAGAATAAAAACCAAACTAATCTCACTGCTGCTGAGTAGGTTCCAACTCATAGCGACCCTATAGGACAGAGCAGACCTGCCACGTAGGGTTTCTAAGGCTGTAAATCTTTATGGAAGGAGACTGCCTCATCTTTCTCCAGTGGAACAGCTAGCTGGTTCAAATGGCTGCTTTTTCGGTTGGCAGCCAAGTACTTTAACCACTGTGCCACAAGCACTCTTTCAACCTAATATAGCTCAAGCAATTTTTTTTAAGTGTTTATTTTTGTTGTCTGTACCTCTCATGCACCTCTCTGTGTTTTCCTTTTCCTTAATGTTATTATATTGGATACTCACTTTGGTATACTGCCTCTCCCTGCACCCAAATCAGTATTTGTCTCTTACCTATCTAGCAATTTTTCCTCCCCTGCCCTAGCCAAGGCAATTTTAAGGACATGGTAACAAAGCTGAAGGACTTACACTACTGGATTCTAAGGCTTACAGTAAAGCTAGAGCAAAGAAAACCGCAGGATTGACAAAAGGATAGATATGTAAGAGTAATGGAACAGAGTAGAGGGTCCAGAAGTTTGCCCTGCTATTTATGGTCAACTGATTTTGATAAAGGTGCCAAGGTAATTTAATAGGAAAAGTCGTTTTGACAAATGGTGCCAAATACTGGATATTCCCGTGGGGGTTGGAGAATGAATATGAGAATGAATATCTCACACCAGATATAAAAATTTACTTGTATCATAGACCCAAGTGGAAAAGCATAGAACTTTTAAAAGAAAAGAATATATGCAAACTTTAGATGCAAGCTTTTCATATAGGATACAACAACACAAACTATAAAAGAAAACAAATTGATGTGATAAACTTTATCACAATTAAAGCCTTTCCTTTTTAAAAGTTATCTTTAAGAATTAGGCAATGGCTTCTTAGATACTACAACAAAAACACAAGTGACCAAAGAAAAAAATAGGTAAACTGGACTACATTAAAATTAAAAATGTTTGTGCTGCAATTGATACCTTCAAGAAAGGGAAAAGAATGAAAAAGAATTTTTGCAAATGATGTCTAATAAGGGACTTGGGAGTGATGGTATTGAGCATTAAAAAAATAATACACAACTCAACAGTAAAAAGACAACTCAACTTAAAAATGGCAAAATATTTGAATAGATATTTCTCCAAAGATATACAAGTAGTAGAAGATGCACATGAAATGTCTTTAGTCATTTAAAAAAAAAAAAAAACTTACTGCTATAGAGTCAGTTTGACTCATAGTGACCCCTCCTTGGGTTTCGAAGGTGGTATCACTATGGAAGTAGATTGCCCCATCTTCCTTCCGAGGAGTGCCTGGTGGGTTTGAACTACCAGCCTTCTGGTTAGCAGTCAAATGCCTTAGGCACTACACTGCCAGAGCTCCTCATTAGTTGTTATTGTTCTTATGTGCCTTAGAGTCGGACGGACTCATAGCAATCCCTTCTTGGGTTTCATTAGTCATTAGGCAAATGCAAATCAAAATCAGAACAAGATACCACTTCATACCACTAAACCAAAACAAACTCACTGCCGTCAAGTTGGTCCCAACTCATAGTGACCTGTCCTTGGGTTTCTGAGGCAGTATCTCTACAGAAGTAGATTGCCCAGTCTTCCTTTCAAGGAGTGGCTGGTGGGTTTGAACTGCCAGCCTTCTGGTTAGCAGTCAAGTGCCTTAGGCACTATGCCACAGAGCTCCCTCATACCCACTGTTGTTGTTGTTGTTACGTGCCATCAAGTCGGCCTCGACTCACAGCAACCCCTCCTTGGGTTTCCGAGGCAGTATCACTACGGAAGTAGATTGCCCAACCTTCCTTCCAAGGAATGGCTGGTGGGTTTGAACCACCAGCCTTCTGGTTAGCAGTCAAGTGCCTTAGGCACTAAGCTACCAGAGCTCCCTCATACCCACTAGGATAGCTATAATAAAAAAGACAGACAATAAAAAGCAGTGCACGGACGTGAAGAAGTTGAAACTCTCATACATTGCTGGGGAGATTTTTAAAGGGCATAATAACTTTGGAGACACTTTGAAGTTCCTCAAATGTTATAAGTTATCATATACCCTAGATATATACCTGAAAAAAAAAAAGAAAAGAAAACATATCTCCAGAGAAAATCTTGTACACACATTTTCATAGCAGCATTATTCATATCCATCATTCATGAATGGATATATAAAATATGGTACATATATGCAATGGAGTATTATTCAGCCATAAAAAGGAATGAAGTATTCTACAATATGGATGAACCTTGAAAACATGGTAAATGAAAGAACCTAGTCACAAAAGACCACATATTGTATGACTCCATTTACATATTTTTCAGAAAATACAAAATCATCTCTAGTGAGCAAAAGTTGACCACTGGCTGCTGGGGCCCAGGGTCAAGGGAGGGAAGACAGTAAAGGGGCACAAGGAATCTTTTGAGGGTGATGGAAATGTTCTGTATCTTGATTATGGTGGTCTTTCCCAGGTATGTATCCTTCACATTTGTCACTGAATTCAGGTTAAATGGATGCAGTTAATTGTATGTAAATTACACCTCAATAATGTTATTTTTTTTAAGTCATGAGAATCAATAAAAAATGAATGGCATTAACAATTTGTAACTTTGCACATCAACTGTTTGTGCAAATAGTGCTTAGAAGCTGCTCAGTAGTGTGTATAAATAGTTTTTTCCATAGGTAGTTCAGGCATTCATCTCAATTTTGTGATTAATCAGGCTGAGAAAACTCACATACTAAAATCCAGACTCACTGCCATCAAGTTGATTCAGACTCACAGTGACCACCATTGGATTTCCAAGGCTATACATCTATATGGAAGTAGACTGTCTCACCTTTTTTCCATGGAGAGCCTGGTGAGTTCAAACCATTGATCTTTGGTTAGCAGCCAAATATCTTAACCACTGCAACACCAGAGCTCCTGGAGAAAACTCATATAGTGCCTTCCAAAGGTTAATTTGAGCCCATCTCCTCTGAATTACTAAAAATTCTGAATTTTAACATGAAGTCCATGTTAATTTTTACTGTAATTTCAAGGGAGGTTAAAAAAAGAAAAAAAAAAAAAACTTTGATCAAAAACCTCAGTGAGCGAGTTGGGATAGCTTTGCTAAACACATGACTTCAAAGCTTGGTTTTCAGACTGGTTCCATTACAGACTCTTTCCTGCTTCATGACAACCTATCTTGACATAAAGTTCTGCTGGTAAGCATATACATCTAAGTTGCTTAGAAAGGCAGAAATTAAATCTACTTGCACTTTATCTCATAAGATTAAATGACACACTGATAAAATTATATAAATGTCTATAAATAAAGAAACCAGTATTCACTGAGGATCTACTATTTGACAGATTATTCCCCACACATTTTTCCCACGCAATACCCACTGCTGTTGTTAGTTTCTCTTGAATTAATTATGACTCATGGAGACCCATGAGTGTCAGAGTAGAACTGCTCCATACAGTTTTCAAGGATGTGACCTTTTGGAAGCAGAATGCCAGGCTTGTCTTCTCAGGCACCACTGGGTGGGTTCAAATGCCAACCTTTCAGCTAGGAGTCAAGCGCTTTACCATTTGTGCCACCCAGGGATTCTGATACCCATGACGGCCCACTAATGTAAATATGGGAGCTCTTGTAGCATAGTGCCTAAGGCACTTGACTGCTAACCAGAAGGCTGGCGGTTCAAACCCACCAGCCACTCCTTGGATGGAAGGTTGGGCAATCTACTTCCGTAGTGATACTGCCTGGGAAACCCAACAAGGGGTTGTTATGAGTTGGGTCCAACTCGACAGCACATAACAACAACAACAATAATGTAAATACTAGTATTCTCATTTTTCTCCCCCAAAGAAACTGCTACTCAGAAAGGTCAAGTTATTTGGCCAAATTCACCCAACTATTAAGAGACAGAACTGAGATTTACATATGTGGCTTACTTTTAACTGATTTACTTAGTTGTAGTTCCATAAACAGAAAACTAAAGCAAATAAATACATATAGCTTTGGATTCAATTATCAGTGCTTTTCTTAAATTGCCAATTAAAAAGCACACATTTAAACATGCATTTTCTGGGGCTTTTACTAATCACCAAAGTGTCATTTTCTTCTTCTTGGACAGTCAGTATTTGATGGAAAAGTGATTATTAACCTGTTTCTTTATGAGTAGACTCTATGTAAAACAAAGTCACATAAGCATCTGAGGCATACCTCAGATTTGGGGAGATGCACTCTTCTTTAGGAAGAATCAGCAATGTGGAAAACTATAAAATAAACAGAAGACTGCACTTGTAACTGAGGAACTGGGGGTATGGGGGAGATGGTTTAGTGGTAGAATTTCCTTGCCTTACACACGAGACACAGATTCTATTCCCAGCCAATGTACTTCATGTGGTGCCACCACCCATCTATCAGTGAAGGCTTGGTATTGTTATGATGGGGAACAGGTTCTACCAGAGTTCCCAGACTGAGGCTAAGATGGACTAGCAAAAAAATTCAGCCTCTGAAAACCCTATGGGTCACACTTGTCTGATTCCATTGTGTATGGGGTTACCCTGAGTCAGGGGCCAACTCAATGGCAGCTAACAACAGTTGGGGAGTTAATATGGAACCAAATATCAAAAATTGTTTATACTGGCAACCTCATGGATGGCTATTCAAATATGTAATACTGATGGTCTCTTCCTAGGACTGTCATTTGACCTCCAGAAGAATAAACTCACTCACTGCTGTTGAGTCAGATCTGACTCATACCGACCCCTCCTTGGGTTTCCAAGGTGGTATCTCTATGGAAGTAGATTGTCTAGTGTCCCTTCCAAGGAGAAGCTGGTGGGTTTGAACCACCAGCCTTCTGGTTAGCAGTCATATGCCTCAGACACTATGCCACCAGAGCTCCCTCCAGAAGAATAGCAGAGAAAAAATGATACATAATGCTTTCAGTTTGGACACTTAAAAATATTTATACAAAGAAATCATAACCAACTGAAAATACTGTAAAGACAATGAAGGA
>NW_006921615.1:7523133-7526264 GCF_000298275.1 Orycteropus afer afer
AGAGTCTGAAAATCATTAATAAACAATGAAATTTAAGTATATACTCTGGTCTTAAACAAATAAACAAAAGAAACCTGTTCAATCATAAACCTCAATATAAAGATATTCCAGAATTTATTTATTTACTCTGGTAATAGTAAAAGCTTAACACTCTGACACCATTTTCTTCAGTGCAGTCTAATAAATTTAGTCCTGGGCTACTCTTACAAATTATATCACTTAGAGTAATGCATGTATGTGAGGAAAAAGGGGGCTAATTTCATTTTACGTTTAAAAAACACATGTTCAAGTATAGTCAGCTTTCTTATCTCTTCCCTCCTCTGGCAATCTCCAGAGTTACTGGAATGCTGAAATTATTTAATGGGGATGATAATGTCGTGGTCTGACTCCAATTATACTTTTCTTATGTCTGGCATGAATTCCCAAATCAGTCACATGTGCATTTCTCTGCCAGAGGAAGAGTAGAAGGGAAAGAAAGCACAGACACACAGCTACCATCTGCTTCCCTCCCCCGGCATCCCTGGAAATGAAGACAGGGTGGGAGTTTCTCCTAGAGACAAGAGCAGAGTGTACTTCACAGTGGCCCCACCAAAGTGTTTTCAGGAAGCAACATTTAGCCCTCACACGCTGAAAAGCAACACAGACATCCGGAATACAGACACCCTGCAGAAGTAGCATTGGAATCCATGTCAGGATCTGGATTTTCAGTCTAGCCCAGTGACTGCAAAGTAGACCACATGAGGCCTCTACACTGCTGTGCTTCTCCCAGTGCCTTTAGATGGATACGTTCTTTTTACAGTGCCCCACAATTCTCACTACTCCTTACTGTCCTACCTGGCCCAAGGCATTAATTTCTTTTACTAACGGCCCCTTTTAGACATTTGCGTCGCGTCTGCAACCTCTAGTCTGCATTTATCAGTTAAACAAGGTACTTACAGCTGCATGACCAAGTACAAGTGATTTGGGCTTTCATAAATGTCTTCCAGGGCAACGATGTTTTCATGCTTAATCCTAAAAGAGAAACACACACACACACAATAGTAAGTACAATTAGACATGAAAGTTTTTAATGGCAAGTGTCATAATACCAAGTCACAAGTGTCAGCAGGAAAATTTAATAGGACAATTAAGAATCCTCACAATTTCATCCACAAACTTTTTACAAACTCATTTTCCAATATTCTTCCCCTATTCCCTGCTCCCTTTTATTCCTAATGCTATTTATGCTACATTGTAGCAATACTGGATTAACTATTGGTCCTTCATTATATTCTAGCCTCTCTACATTTCTTCACGTGAATCCCAGTAATGAGACAGACAGGAATGCCTTCTCCCTTCTCTCTCAGGGATCAACTCAAATGGCAAAGCCCCCACCAGAATGTAATTCTCTCCATAGTCTCCCAATCATTAGCACTGACTGGCCTGAGCAGAAAACTGCCTGCTTATCAGTCTCCCATAACAAGCAGTATGTTCTAGGGAACAGGGTCACAATCATGTTCATGACTCCTGTGTAGGCAAAGGAAAACAACACTGACCCCATTACTGAGTTTCTAAATACCACCCATCCACTGCCATCTAGTTGATTACAACTTATAGCAACCCTCGCAGGACAGAGTAGAAGTGCCCCATAGGGTTTCCAAGGCTGTAAACCTTTATGGAAGCAGAGTGCCTCATCTTTCTCCCATGGTGAAGCTGTGGGTTTGAACCATCAATCTTTTGGTTAGCAGCCAAATGCGTTAACTACTACACCACCAGAGGTCCCTGCAAATACTATGTAGCATACAGATATTCCATTTTTTAAAAATGTCATTGCAATCTATCATATAGGCACAAATATTTTCTTCAAGATAATGTGTGGATGAAGGAGAGCACAGACTTACTGGTAAATAAGAGTAATGGAGTTACCTATAGGATTGTCAGATAAAAATGCAAGGTGCCTAGTTAAATTTGAGTTTTAGATACACAGTTTTTCTTTTTTTTTTTTTTTTTACTATAAGCATGTCCCAAATATTGCATTGCTATTTCTCTGAAATTCATATTTAGCTGGGCATCCTGTATTTATATGTGCTAAATCTGGCAACCTTAGTTACATGAATCACAATCAGCCTCTAAACTGGGCTCAGAGATTGGAACCTGCAGTCTGAGCTCCCCTTGGAGGTGGAGCCAAGAAGGCTGTTTGAGGCCAGAAGTTCAGTCATTAATTCAGATTACTATTAATTACGTACAAGCACCTGCCTCATCTAATAAATTAAGAATATAATCCCTTCTTTGGATAGAAGGAGTCCAGGGATACACTGGTTAAGCCCTTGGCTGCTAACTGAAAGATCACTGTCCAAACCCACTGGCCAATTTGTGGGACAAAGATGTAGTAGTCTGTTTCCATAAAGATTACAGCTTTAGAAACCCTATGGGGCATTTCTGCTCTGTCCTATAGGGTTCCTATCAGTTGGACTCAACTGCAATGGGTTTGGGTTTTTGGTTTGGGTAGTGGGGACAGAGAAGTGAAAGCCTATTTAACCAGCCTTGTTTTACATGAGCGTTGAAAAGAAATTAATTTGCATCCATTGGAGCATTCCAGAGAGGTACGGCAAATAGTTGGGCTGAAAAGCAGCAGCTGAAAACAGACTGTGAGGACATTTTTGCTGACTATCCCTCTTAATAAAGAATCAAGGGACCAAGCTATGGAGCCACTGCCATTTTGCTGAGTTTCTGCTATGTGTCTGGGTTAACCACTGGCACAGTGGTTAAATGCTGAACTGCTAACTGAAAAGTCAGTGGTTTGAACCTACAGCTATTCCACGAGAAGAAGAGGAGGCAGTCTGTCACCATAAACATTTGTTGTTGTTGTTGTTATGTGCTGTCGAGTCAGACCCGACTCATAGTGACCCCTCCTTGGGTTTCCGAGGCAGTATCACTACGGAAGTAGATCTTCCTTCCGGAGTGGCTGGTTCGTTTGAACTGCCAGCCTTCTGGTTACCAGTCAAGTGCGTTAGGCACTACAGTACCAGACCTTCTACCATAAACATTTACAACCTTGGAAATCCTATGAGGCAGTTCTACTCTGTCTTATGGAGCTCTGGTAGCGTAGTGCTTAAGGCATTTGACTGCTAACCAGAAGGCTGGCGGTTCAA
>NW_006921615.1:7526364-7528008 GCF_000298275.1 Orycteropus afer afer
TCCGACTCGACGGCACATAACAACAACAACAACATGAGTGAGACTTAACAACAATGGATTTTGTTTTGCTTTTTGGACATGTCTGAAAGAATACAAGAAAAATACAAAATAAACTTTTTATCCTTCAAATGCTTATCATCGAGCTGAAAAGACTCATAAAGTAATTAGGGAAGAATTAAATGCAAAACTTGGCAGAACTGCCTTTTAAGTTTAAAAGACAGGGCTTTGTATGGGTCAGAATTACGGGGAAGGCCTCATGGAAATGATAGCTGTTGAGCTGGAATGGGTAATGTTTGAATAAGCATACTTGAGAAATTTCAAATAAATCCTAAAATAGTCTCTTAAAAATCTCTTAAGAAAAGTGGTTTGATTAACTTATAGCAGTTAGAAACATGACCAAAGAAAACATGCTGCCTCCCACATCTTTTCTCAGGTACTTTATTCCACCCTCAGAGTCCTTAAGATACACAAAAACTGAATTTAAAATGTTAACGTTATTTTAGTACATAGGTTATCCTCACAAATGACATACGAATATCCATACATCTCTAGGACTACAAGAAGAAAGAATATGGGGCCCCCTCAACTCTAGCTTACCAAACGTTGAATTCTTCTTTCCATTATTCATTCAACAAATACACGTGAGGCACCCTCTGTGTACCAGGCAGAGTAATAGGTATTTAGAGGTGGACAAAGCACAAGATAGACAGTCTCAGATCTCATGATGCTCAAACAGGTGGGCACACAACTGCAGCTAGAATAGTTCACCAACAGTCTTGCTTGTACTTACCAGAAATAAGCCAACTTGTAATGAGCAACAGAGAACAAGCTTATACCCTCTTCTCACACCCACTGCTGCTGAGTCAATTCCAACTCATAGCAACCCTACAGGAGAGAGTAGAGCTGTCCCATAGGGTTTCCAAGGCTGTGAATCTTTAAGAAAGCAGATTGCCTTATCTTTCTCCCATAGAGCAGCTGGTGAGTACAAACCGCCAACCTTCTAGTTAGCAGCCAAGTGCTGTAACCACTGTGTCACCAGAGCCCCTTGACTCTTCTCATAGAGCCTGCAAGTATTTGAGGGATACAATGTCTCTGCTTTGTCTTCTCTTATTGTCAACCTCTTGCAATACGGTTTGTATACCACTCATCACTTTCTTGTTTTTCTGGACTATGGTATTCATAGGGAGCTCTGGTAGCGTAGTGCCTAAAGCACTTGACTGCTGACCAGAAAGCTGGCGGTTCAAACCCACCAGCCACTCCTTGGAAGGAAGATGGGGCAATCTACTTCCATAGTGATACTGCCTCGGAAACCCAAGCAGAGGTCGCTATGAGTCGGGTCTGACTTGACAGAACATAACAACGACAACAACATGGTATTCATACAGTAATAATCCCAGAGTAAAATATAGTAACAATAATACCAAAAAAAAAAAAAACCAAACTCACAGTCATCAAGTCGAATTTGACTGATAGTGACCTCCTTTAGGTTTCCAAGTACCAATAATAGGATGCTAAAAATAGAGTACTAAGTTACTCTTTATATATATATATATATTTTAATTGTGATTTGGGTGAAGATTTACAGAGCAAATTCACTTTCCATACAACACTTCACATATACTTTGTCTCATGTCATTGACCACA
>NW_006921615.1:7544716-7548976 GCF_000298275.1 Orycteropus afer afer
CAGGCAGTGTTTCGTTCTGCTGTGCATGGGGTCGCCATGAGTCGGAAACGACTCGACGGCACTTAACAACAACAACAACATTGTAGTCACTGTTCCTCCCAACTTTGGGCCATCTGCATATTTGGTACACATATGCCCCACATGTCTTCATCCAAATTCCTAATTAAAATCTTAAATGGGAAAGACTGTGGGGTTGATAGGAGCCAATGTGGATTTATTAAGAACACATCTTCTTAAACATCCCCTTTTCCTTTCTGATGACATTATGTCAGATCTCCACCATACTCCACTACATATGCCCATCAAGATCACCATGATGTTAATCTCTGACTTCAAATTGCCTGCTACTTGTAAACCCAGCAGTACTATTATCTAGCCCATATTTTACCATCCTATCCATAAGGTTCCAATTAGATGCTTTATTGAAAAGGCACTTCTCAGCTCTACACATCACAAAATACTATTTAAAAGGGAAATAGGATGTTTGGGAAGATTTGTTCTTAGTAAACCCATGTTGGCTCCTAGCAACCACTACAGTCTTTACTAAAGGATCACAAACCATCTGCTTAATTGTCTGTTCCAGAATTTTGCTGTACATTGAAGTCAAGCTTCTTAGTCTATACATCTCATATTCCACATTTCTTATGTTTAGAAAATTTGACAACATCTCTTATATTGTTTTCTCAAATATTTTAACTGTGACTCTTTTGTGATAAAAGCAATTTCCTGAGTCCTCTGGGATATAACACATTTAAATCTAGAGATGAACCAATTTTGTAACTTTCTTTAAGCCCTACATACAAGCTGTTTTGTAGAAACCATTACTGAGTTTTCACTATTTGCCAAGACTGTACTCAGTATTTAAAAATATTTCTTCTAATACTAATAACAACTCTATATAGAGTAGGTATTCTTCTTATTTTTTAAAAAAAGGAAAGTAAAACTCCAGGAGGTTAAGTATTCCAGTGTCATACAACTAGTGGGAGCTCTGGTGGCATAGTGCCTAAGGCATTTGACTACTAATCAGAAGGCTGGTGGTTCAAACCCACCAGCCATTCTTCTGAAGGAAGGTTGGGCAATCTACTTCCATAGTGATACCGCCTTAGAAACCCAAGGAGGGATGAGTCGGATCCCACTCGATGCAGTGAGAGAGAGAGAGAGAGAGAGAGGGAGAGATACAACTAGTAATGACCTTGCTAAGATTCAATCTAAGTCTTTGCTGACTTCAAATTGCATGTTAAAACAATTATAAGTTCATATAAGTTACAATGAGACCATCAAGAGCTCATTAAATTCAGAGCTATTTACATAAAATTGTAACACCTAAAGTCAAGGTATTACTTAATACAATGTTCATTTCTGGGGATGCAGAGATTTTGGCATGTGTTAAACTACCCTGAAAGCTAATGGAAGCTCTCAAGATACTTGGTTGTAAGCATTCTGACAGATGAAACCCCATGGGTCAAAGTGAACCACAGGAAGAGATGTTCAGAAGCATAAGGAATAGTTAAGAGTTCAGAAATAATCATTAGAAAGAGCATCTCCTCATCCCAGGTT
Organism: Orycteropus afer afer; assembly: GCF_000298275.1. Taxonomy (NCBI): domain Eukaryota; kingdom Metazoa; phylum Chordata; class Mammalia; order Tubulidentata; family Orycteropodidae; genus Orycteropus; species Orycteropus afer. The sequence continues at coordinate 7,546,274 of NW_006921615.1, forward strand.
TGCTAATGTCATCAAAAAGGAGAAAAGGGTTGACAGAGGAAAAAGGCAGGATATCAGGTACAGGTAATGGAGGCCCGAAGTTCTGTATGCTTGCATAGCTAGATCCCTGTGGGTCAACATTAAGCCTTTCCAAAGTACATCCAAAAGGACCTTCATGAATGAGGAATGTTCATCCTCAAACAGCAAAATGTGCATACTTAAAAGGAATAATAATGTCACTGAAAGCAACACTAGGTGATGAAAAGAACCTCACTTAATCATCATTTATTATCTACAAGGCCTAAAGTAAATATTAGCTGAAATCTCTATGTACAGAGGGTAAGTGGTTTAAATACCAATTTACGTTAAAGTGATCATAATCCTCAATAACGGACAGAAGAGGCAGGTAGAGGAAAGTGGACCCAGGAAGAAAGAAAAAGGTCAAATGGGAAAATAGCACAGGGGCACTGATACAGACCCTCGCCTACATGGGAACTAACAGCCAAGCGAGAAAACCCCAGAGATAGCCAGGAAAGCATTTTAATATTAATTCATGCAAGAAAAAAAAAATCATCAGTACCAAATGAACAAGTAGGCCCCATCCCAAAGCCCCAAGCTGGAGGAAAGTCCTGTTGAGTACACGTGTTCCTGTGAAATGATGTTGTGTTTGTTATGTGCCGTCAAGTCGGACTCGACTCATAGCGACCCCTCCTTGGGTTCCCGAGGCAGTATCTCTACCGAGGTAGATTGCCCTTGCCCAACCTTCCCTCCAAGGAGCGGCTGGTGGGTTTGAACCACCAGTCTTCTGGTTAGCAGTCAAGTGCCTTAGGCACTATGCTACCAGAGCTCCCTGTGGAATGATAGGAACATCATTTCTCCCTCAAGCCTAATTCTCCACAGTTCAAAGACCTACAAATTTGAGCTCCATGTAAAATGAGAAAAGGTAGAAAAAAGACAAAAGGGAAAAGGAGAGAAAAGAAAGTTGAACATTTTTTGCTTTTTCCCGTCCTATCATTGATTTGGAGGAGAAAAAAATTGTGGTAGCAATTACGAGGTGGTCAGATGACCTTGTTCCTTTGTATCATCATTCTCTGAAAATGGTTGCCTGTTTACTCAGGTTAAACAGACTATGGATATGAGATGGAAAGAAATATAATCAGAAGAGACAGGAGACAAGGAGATTATCAGGGAGGGGAGCGTTGGGGGTCAAGGAAGGAGGAACAAATTGCCTGCAGAGGCGCAAGGAAGACGTGACATCGATGAGCCATGACCACCTCCCTGGCCTCCTGTCTCAGGCAATTCCTGCTTCACTGTCCCCCAGACTTCATAAAGGGCCATGCCTTTCACTGCCCACCACTCTTCTGCTTTATCCAAATATCCCAGAAAGTTTATATTTTATTCACAAAAGGAAGCCATGGCCCTCTGGCATAGCAAATTGCCTTGAAAATATTTGAAGAATATTTTGATATTTTGGTAAACACTCCTGTTTGTCTATGTAAATGCTTATGTTTTCTTGAGATTAAAAAATATCATTTTCTGCCTTTCTTGAAGCTTTTTTTTTTTTTTCTCTCATTATAAACAGTACAGGAAATAATGCTGAGAAAATGAGGATATTGTTCAGTCACAAGGGGAAGTGGTAGAGCTGAAATATTTGCCAGATGGTATGAAAAAAATAATACTTTCATTTTTATAATGTAAAGGGTGCATTCACAGATGTTATCTCATTTCATTCTCACAACAATTGTATAAAGTAGGCATTGTAATTTCTATTTTATAGACGATCACTCCCACTTCATAACCACCTAATGGTTCTCACCTCCCTCTGGTCTTGCTCTCTTCCTAGCCATTCTCCACACTGTCTCCCAGGCAATCATTGCAAAATATGGAAATGATCAAACTTCTTAGCTTAAAATCCCATCAAGTCTCCTTGTGGTCCAGAATAAAGTCCAAACTACTTGGCATGACTTACAAGGTCCTTTGTTACTTGCTCCTCACCTGCCCTCCCATCTCATCTTCTGCCCCTGCCCAACACCAAAGTATTACTAAACCCAGGAAGCTCTCACACACTGTGCCCTCACCACCTGTGCACACTCTCCTCATCCCTCTTGTATATTCTTACTAACTCCTCATGCTCCGAGTCTCAGTTTTACATGGAGAACCCTCCTCCATTCTTCACCTCTTGCAGGACTGCTCACCTCTCCTTCAAGTCCACTGTAGTTCTTTTATCACCCTGTTACTGCACTTACTATATCATATCCTAACTATTTGTTTGCATGCATATGTGTGTACATATTTATAAGCAGAGAAAATAAATCTAAAAGGTTACATATCAAACTGGTAACTAGTACAGGATAGTGTCCTGGGAGGGAGGATTTTCCCTTTCCAGTTTTTCTCCATTGGAGTGCTTCATTTGAACTGCAGAATACAGAAAAATGACTTGAGTGCCTATTTTCTCAATTCTCATTCTCTAGAATGGAGGGGCTACTATAGTTGTGAAGAAAAGTTAATTCACTCTATACAACGAACGCCCAGTGGTATTAGGACTTGATTCTCTTGCTGGATCTAAGAAAAGAAACTTTTGTACTGGCAAACATTTACAAAGAGGCAATTTTTTAAAAGTTCATGATCAAAATCATTAACACTTGGTTTACCAAATAAATAAATCCATAACTCTGGACACAAGGAAACTCATGTTGTTGTTGTTGTTAAGTGCCGTCGAGTCGT
>NW_006921615.1:7550081-7568119 GCF_000298275.1 Orycteropus afer afer
ACTGCTGCAAACGTTTCTGAATTATCTTCAGTAATATCTTACTTGCATGTGATATTAGTGATATTGTTCTATAATTTCCACATTCTGTGGGATCATATTGACAAGCAATCAGGAGACTAGATTGGATACCAGCTCTGATACTATCTAGCTGGAAGGCTTCCTAAAATTATTAAATATCTTATGATTTAATTTCTTCATTTGTTAAATGAACATTAAAATATCCATTTATCTATGTGTGTGTGCATGCACACATGCATGCATGTGTATACCTGTGCATACACAGATATATATACATATAGATTTGCGTGTGTGTGTGTACATACAGGTAGTTCACAACTTATGACATATTTGACTTACAACGTATTTATTTATGACAAACTGTGTGTATTTATGACCATCTGGTTGTTTATTTTTTTATCTTATCGTTAGTAATATGTACTCCAAACAATGTTGCAGTATATAATTTGCTGATGTTATCATTCTCATGCCAAACAGAAATAAAGATTGGATTTATAAAGATACTGTTAATAAAAGGCAACAATAATGAAAACTAAAACAAAAATGAAGTATTCAAATTACATTAGCTCTGACTTATGGCAGAATTGTCAGAAAAGAACTGCATCGTTAGTCAGGAATTACCTGTACATGGAGGAGTGATTAAAGCATTTGGCTGCTAACCAAAAGGTGGGCAGTTTGAACCCACTGGGAGCTCTGGTAGCATAGTGGCTAAGACACTTGCTTGCTAACCAGACGGCTGGCAGTTCAAACCCACCAGCCACTCCTCAGAAGGAAGGTTGGGCAATCCTACTTCCGTAGTGATACTGCCTCGGAAACCCAAGGAGGGGTCGCTATGAGTCGGGTTTGACTCGACGGCACATAACAACAACAACAACAACAGTTGCTCTGTGGGAGTAAGATGTGGCAGTATCTTCCATAAAGATTTACAGCCTTGAAAACCATATAGAGCAGTTCTACTTTGTCCTACAATGTTGCTGTCAGTCAAATCAACTTGACTGCAATGGTTTTGGTACCCACCCCCCATACCACACATAAACAGACATACAGAGAGGCTCTGTATATAAAGAGATCTTGTCTATTAAAAATATACAGCTGTGAAGTGGTGTATGTTTTGCTGTGTACATTCTTGACAATGAAATAAATCATTGTTGTTGCTATGTGTCGTCGAGTTGAACATGACTGATAGCAACCCCTCCTTGGGTTTCCGAGGTGGTATCACTACAAAAGTAGATTGCTCAACTTTCCTTCTGAGGAGTGGCTGGTGAGTTTGAACTGCCAGCCTTCTAGTTAGCAGTCAAGTGCCTTAGGTACTACGCTACCAGAGCTCCATATATGTTTATGTATGTGTGTGTATGTGTGTGTATACACACACACAAACACGGCAATAGGCATGACCAGAATTCAAAATCCAGGACCCAAAATCATCTCTTTTTTGCTTCCAGCAGATGTACCACATGTTCATACTCTTTCACTGTAAAATAAGTGTTTTGAATCCTTAAAAAAAAACCTCTTGTCCACAGTTGACCATATTTTCTAAAAAGCTTGTTCTTATGTGTCATCGAGTCGGCCCCAACTCATAGTGATCCCTCCTTGGGTTTCTGAGGCAGTAGCACTACAGAAGCAGATTGCTCAACTTTCCTTCTAAGGAGTGGCTGGTGGGTTTGAATCACTAGCCTTCTGGTTAGCAGTCAAGTGTCTTAGGCCTGTGTAACACTATAGAGGGACACAAGACAAGGCTGGCCTGGCTCTGTCACTGACTGTGTGACCATGTGCTGGTCACGCCTCTTCCCAGGGCCTCGATTTCTTCATCTAAAAATTAGCCAGTCAGATGGGATACTCTCTCAGATCCCTTCCAGCTCTAACCATCAATGAGTCTAAAATAATAATGAGGCAAAGTACTGATGAATATGTGCGGCCCATATATCCTGATTGCCAATCAATATTCAGTGTTCTCTGGAATAATACTTGTACACAGACGTCCAGGTTACACTTCGTTCTTCAACAGGCTCTTCTGCATTGGTAAGCTTATCAGTTACACATGGCATAGAATTTCTTGATATGGAAGGCCATACACAGAAAAGACTTGTTTTCTCTCTCTCCCTTATTCAGCCTTCACAAGTCCCTGGACCATCTGAGAAAAGCCCAAAATGATTTGTTATGTCTAGAATAGCTCCAGTCCTTGAGTGGCACAAATGGTTAAGCACCCAACTACAAACCAAAAGGGTGGGAGGTTCAGATTCACTCAGAGTGCTTCTAAAGAAAGGATTGGCAACCTACTTCCTCAAGGTCACAACCATAAAAACCCTATGCAGCACTGTTCTACATTGAAACAAATGGGGTCACCATGAGTCAGAACCAATTTGACAGCAACTGGTAGAATAGGTTCAGAAGATCCAGCTGAGACCTAAATATCTTTTTGCCCAAAGGACAAATAAGTTGGGTTTAAGACTAACTGACAGATTTCTAAGAGCCCACTTCCATGTGAAAAAAATCTGATTGTCCAGTGCTTGACACGTACCAAATGCTCAAGGAATGTTTGTGGAAGAAGGAATGAATGAATGCATGAATGAATAATTAATTCTGGTCTTCCTAAAGTTTTATAGACCAAAATCACTCAAAAGTCTGGATACGTGAACCCAAAAACCTTAGAATATTTGACTCTATATATTTATCTCTTTTCCCTCTTTCCACCCATGGTAATTTGCAGTGGGTCTCAAAGCTGACTGAACTGCAGAATTATCTGAGGACTTTTAAAATATACTGATGCCTGCATCCACCCCCAGAAATTATGATTTAATTGGCTTGGTGTATGGCCTAGGTATCCATACTTTTCAAAAGTTTCCCAAGTGATTCAAATGTGTGGCAAAATTAAGAACCACTGGTAAATTACTGAAAGCCTTAGATGCCAAGAAAGGATTCAGCAGTTGATAGCTGGGAGCTGGCAATCCCACATTTTTATTGTCCATATTGAATCTATCTTGGTGGAATACACTGATTTCATAAGGACAGATATGAAAGAAAGATTCAGGGAATTGTGAGGATAAACGTTCTCAAATACTCCTATTTGGATTGCTCCAATTAGGAAAGAGTATAAAAATTTAACAAGTTGCAACTGATTAACTTTAGCTTTTACTATTTCTATTTTTACCATTTAAATGTGGCCTAACACAGAAGAATGTTGATGCTGTCATTTCTGTCTCTGGATTTTTTGTTAACTTTTTGTCTAAATGTAATATTTATTTTCCTGTGAATATTTACAATGAGAATAGACACCTGGCATCTTGGAGAACATCAAGGTGCTTGCTTGCCTGGGAATAGGGATGAACTGTTGCAACTTTGATTTACTAACTTCAGTGATCTGACAATACAGCATGCAAAGGCACCTAAGGAGGGGAAATCTCAGAAACTTTGTTCCAGATTCACTGCTAATGCTTGCAATAGGAACTGAGAAACCACTCCTGTATGAAATGCTGTTGATGATGCATAACTAAGCACTGGCTGCCCAGCTTCATCATATATATTCAATGGCCCAGTTAAGTGAACTTAACAGGCTTAGATTCAGGAAGGATCTTCCAGACTCCTAGCTCGGATACACTTGCATTTTTGTGACCATAAGTGAAAGGGGCCCAAAGCAATGGATCAGAATCTTGGGAAAAGGTATCATTTCCTTTTTTTCCCCTACCACTAATGTCTTAAAATGTGTTGAAAATTACTGGTGATTGGAATGCATAAGTTAGAAACAAACAAGAAGCATTGGTAGGTAGAAAATATGGCCTTGGTGACAGAAATGACTCTGGAGATCAATATAATTTTGCAAGACTAACAACTTACTCATTGCAAATACCTTTTTTCAACAACATAAATGGCAACTGGACCTAACAAGAAGAGATACACAGGAATTAAATTGACTACATTTGTGAAAAGAGATGATGGAGGAGCTCAATATCACCAGTCAGAGCAAGGTCACAGGCCAACTGTGGAACTGACCATCAATTGCTCATATACAAGTTTAAGGTGAAGCTGAAGAAAATTAAAACAAGTCCATAAGACCCAAAACACAACCTTGAGTATGTAGTACCACCTGAATTTAGAGATCACCTAAAGAATAGATTAGAAACACTGAATACTGATGCCCACAGACCAGACTAAGTTGTGGGATGACATCAAGAACATCATAAATGAAGAAAGCAAAGGAATTTTGAATGCCATGCCACTCCTCTTTAATTTGTCATTCCCAGCATAGTAGATTACATGGTTGTCTGATTCAAAATGGCCAAAACTAGTCCACTTCAGTTCACTTAACGCCTAGGATATCAATCTTTATGTGTTCCATTTCATTTTTGACAGCTTTCAATTTTCCTAGATTCATACTTTGTACATTCCATGTTCCAATTATTAATGGATGTCTGCAATAGCCAAAAACAGTCCATTTTAGCTCGCTAATGCCTAGGACATCAATCTTCATGCATTCCATTTCATTTTTGACAACTTCCAATTTTCCTAGATTCATACTTTGTACATTCCATGTTCCAACTATTAATGGATGTTTGCAGCTGTTTCTTCTCATTTCGAGTCATTCCACATCAGCAAATGAAGGTCCCAAAAGCTTTACTCCATCCACATCATTAAGGTCAACTCTACTCTGAGGAGGCAGCTCTTCCCTAGTCACATTTTAAGTGCCTTCTGACCTGAGGTGTCAACCAGAAGGCTGGTGCTTCAAATCCACCTGTCACTCCTTGGAAGGAAGGTTGGGCAATCTACTTCCATAGTGATACTGCCTTGGAAACACAAGGAGGGGTCACTATGAGCTGGATACAACTCGACGGCAGTGAGTTTTTTTTTTTTTGGTTTCCAACCTGAGGGACTCATCTTCTGGCACTGTATTGGACAATATTTCAGGGCTATTCATGAAGTTTTCCAGTAATATATAAGACAGTGTTTTACTGTATTCATAAGATTTTCACTGGCCAATTATTTGAGAAGTGGATGGCCCCTTCCTTCTTCTGAGTCTGTAGTAGTCTGGAAGCTCTGCTGAAACCTGCCCACCAGGGATGACCCTACTGGTATTTGAAATACCAGTAGCATAGCCTCCAGCCTTACAGCAATATACAAGCCATCACAGTACAACAAACTGAGACAAGTGGTGGGAAGAAAGCAAAAGGTCATTAAAAAGACAAGAAAGGCAGAAAAGACAAAAATGGATATCACAAGAGACTCTGAAACCTGCTGTTAAATAGAGAGTAACTAAAGCAAATGGAAGAAATGGTGAAGTAAAAGAGCTGAACAGAAGATTTCAAAGGGCAACTCAAGAAGACAAAGTAAAGTATTATAATGAAATGTGCAAACACCTGGAATTGGAAAATCAAAGGGGAAGAACACACTCAGCATTTCTCAAGCTGAAAGAACTGAAGAAAAAATTCAAGCCTCAGGTTGTAATATTGAAGGATTCTATGGACAATATATTGAACAATTCAGGAAGCTTCAAAAGAATATGGAAGGAAAATACAGAATCACTGTACCAAAAAGTATTGGTCGAAGTTCAGCCATTTCAGGGGTAGCATCTTATCAAGAACCAATGGTACTGAAGGACGAAGTCCAAGCTGCACTGAAGGCGATAGCAAAAAACAAGGTTCCAGGAACTGTCGGAATACCCATTGACATGTTTCAACAAACAGATACAACACTGGTTTAAGCAAAGAAATTTGGAAGGTAGCTATCTGGTGAACCAACTGGAAGAGATCCATATTTGTGCCCATTCCAAAGAAAGATAATACAACAGAATGCTGAAATTATGGAACAATATCATAAATATCATGTGAAAGTAAAATTTTGCTGAAGATAATTAAAAAATGGTTTTGCAGTAGTACATCAACAGGGAACCACCAGAAATTCAAGCCAGTTTGAGAAGAGGTATGGAACTAGGGATATCATTGCTGATGTCTGATGGATCTTGGATGAAAGCAAAGAATAAGAGAAAGATGTTTACCTGTGTTTTATTGACTATGCAAAGGCATTTGACTTTGTGGATCATAACAATGTATGGATAATATTGCAAAGAATGGGAATTCTAGAACACTCAGTTGTGCTCATGAAGAACTTATACATAAACCAAGAGGCAGTTATTCAAACAGAACAAGGAGATACTGTGTGGTTTAAAAGCAGGAAAGGTGTTCATCAGGGTTGCATTCTTTTACCATGTTTATTCAATCTGTATGCTGAGCAAATAATCTGAGAAGCTGGACTACATGAAGAAAAACATGGCATCAGGATTGGAGGAAGAGTCATTAACAACCTGCAATATGCTTGCTGAAAGAGAAGAGAACTTGAAGCATTAACTGACAAAGCTCTAACACTATATTCAGTATGGATTATATCTCAATGTAAAGAAAACAAGAATCCTCACAACTGGACCTTTAAGGAACATCATAATAAATGGAGAAGAGGTTTACTTCTCAAGGATTTCATTTTACTTGGATCCACAATCAACAACATGGAAGCAGCAGTCAAGAAATCAGACATTGTATCACACTGGACAAATGTGCTACAAAAGATCTCTTTAAAGTGTTGAAGAGCAGGGATGCTGCTTTGAAGACTAAGGTGCACCTGACCCAAGCCACTGTCTTCTCAATAGATGCATATGCATGTGAAAGCTGGACAATGAATAAGGAATATCAAGGAATAATTGATTCATTTTAATTGTGGTGTCGATGAAGAACATAGAATATATCACAGACTGCCAGAAGAATGAACAAATTTGCCTTGGAGAAAGGACAGCTAGAATGTTCCTTAGAACCAAGAATGGCCAGACCTTGTCCCTTGTATTTTGGTCATGTTATCAGAAAGGACCAGTCTCTGGAGAAGGATATCACGCTTGGTATTGTAGAGGGTCAGTGAAAAAGAGGAGGGCCCTCAATGAGATGGACTGACATAGTTGCTGTAGCAATGGGCTTAAGCATAGCAACAACTGTGAGGATGGTGCAAGACTGGGCAGTATTTCGTTCTGTTGTACACAGAGTTGGTACGAGTCAAAACTAATTTGAAGGCACCTAACAACAACAACAACGTCCTGTGCTTCCTCTGTGCCTGTATGGGCAGTAAGGGTCCTTGTACCTCACAATTATAACCAAAGACTGTTGCAACCTATTAAAAAAAACCTAGTTGCCATCAAGTCAACTCCAACTCATAGTAACTCTATGTGCAATAGAGTAGAAGTGTGCTCTGTAGGGATTTCGGTTGCTGATTTTTTGGATGCAGACTGCCACGCCTTTCTTCTGAGGTGTCTCTAGGTGAACTTGAACTGCCAGTCTCTGAGTTAGCAGCTGAACACATTAACGATTTGCACTATTCACAGACTCTGCCAACCCATTGTATGTCCTGAGTGGTAGGCTCAGCTGCACAGCCTTCACATCAACATAGAGACTTGAGCACAACAGAAAGGGAACAGGAGGAGACAGGCTGCTGCCTTTGCTCCTACCAGATAAGGAAGCATCTGGGCACAAATGAATGAGACCTTGGGTATCTCACTAAATCCACTGCCATTGACTTGATCCTGACTCATAGAGACGCTACAGGGCAAAGCAGAACTGCCCCTTAGGGTTTCCATGTCTGTAAATGTTTACAGAAACAGACTGCCTCATCTATCTCCTGTGGAACTGCTGGTAGGTTTGAACCACCAACCTTTTGATTAGCAGTTGAATGTTTTAACCACTGTGCCACCAGAGCCCATTATCTCACTCAATAAAGTCTGAAGGAATATTGAAACAGATTTATTTAGGAAGAGAGAAGCAAATTGTCAAAGAAAAAGATAGGGTGAAAATAGTATTTAAAAATATAGAGGAAGGATGTCTGCTTTGAACAACTGCCTAATACCTCTTCATTTTCAGACTTAAGGGTATTGGACTTATACTATAAAATGTTCTTCCTGTTCTAGGAAATACCTACATTCAGAGGTAATGGTACAGACTGAAGTGTACTTTAGTTTTTGCACATCAGTAATTAATGCTGTCACACTGTCTGTTCGGGTCAGAAGCAGACTTCAGAAAACCAGGCACATTCAAATGGAAGAAAAAAAAAATTCAAGCACTTACATGCAGGGAATTCATCAGGGTGCTTATGGTTGGCTCTGTGAGATTTTTTTTGTTTCTTTTTTTTTTTTTTAATTAAGAAACACCACAGACTTACTCTCTATCAGTATGCATAATAAAGGCAACTCTATTTTCTTTCTTGAGAAAGCAAGAGCAAGTTTCTCCATAACTGAGATTAGAGTCATGATTAGAAAGAAGAGCATGTTTTGCTTAGTCGAGGATGTTTTACAATGAAGGTGCGTGTTACGCACACCATCTCTCCAAACTGCAGTTCTATAGTAGATAGGTGTTTAATGCTGGGGCACTTCTGAGTTCATACTTTTATTATATTCATCTAATAAAAGACTGTTTTAACCAAAAGATTGTGACAAAGGATGTTAACACTTAAGAATTTCCCAGGGTGAGCACCAATGTTATTTGTAAATTCTCAGGAGTCATACTGTTAAGGGATTGTGGTGAATAAATCAGTCACTAAAAAAATCAAAACAAAACTCACTGCCAGTCACTAGTCACCCAATTTTCCATTCCCCATTTTAAAAAGGAATCAGGAAAGCAATTATGCCCTGAGGGCAAGGGAGAAATCTGGCCATATGGATTGTCCCCTACAATTACACAAGGTTAGCCAGGGAGAGGGAGGGTGGAAGTCATTGCTCTCCTATGTTAAGCAGAGCAGCTGAAGTGCCCAGATGGCAGCACTGGTCTGCAAGTCAAAAAGCAGGGAGGGTCGAGAGGGGCCGTGGTCAGACATAGGCTGCCAGGTACATTTAGGGCACTCTACCTTTTCAGAGCTCTGGTAGCATAGTGCCTAAGGCACTTGACTGCTAACCAGAAGGCTAGCGGTTCAAACCCACCAGCCACTCCTCGGAAGGAAGGTTGGGCATTCCTACTTCCGTAGTGATACTGCCTCGGAAACCCAAGGAGGGGTCGCTGTGAGTCGGGGCCGACTTGATGGCAAATAACAACAACAACCTTTTCAGAGGCCGGGATCAGAGCACATTAGTCCGATGGCTAGACTTCATTTAGGCCCAAGTGGGACAACGATGAAGTGCTTGCCTGCTTACAGAAAGGTTGGCAGTAGGAACCCACCCAGGATCTCTGTGGGACAAAGACCCAGTAATCTGCTCCAGTAAGATTACAGACAAGAAAACCATACAGATTTCATTTAAAGTCATTTTTGACCATTTGTTTTCTGTGTGGTTTCCTCCAAACCCTCCAGAGTTAAGATTTTAGAGACTGTGATGGAATACAACCTGCACAGGCCCAAATGTAATAGATACCAAATATTAACACAGTGGAGATGGTAGTACATTTATCTGTGTTCCCACTGACATAATTTATAATAAAGAAATGTTGTACAATTGAAATTATAAATTCTGACTGATAAAATGCTACATTTTAAAAATCTATTTACTGAGGTATCAAGGTTCTACATAAGGATTTATGTTTTTAGAGAATTCAATTAATGAAACTGAAGAAGAAAAGAGAAAATAAAAAAAAAAAAAATCACTGCAACAAACTAGTTGAAAGTGGAATAAAAAGGTTTCTTCTCTACCTAGCAAAAACTATTATTATTAACATATTTTCAAATGTGCAGAGAAGATCTGTCCCCAGAAAGTTATTCCCAAAGATGCTAATGGTCTGATTCTTTGAGAGTTTTGTTTTGTTTACGAGGAGCTCTGGTAGCATAGTGCCTAAGGCATTTGACTGCTAACCAGAAAGCTGGTGGTTCAAATCCACCAGCCACTCCTCAGAAGGAAGGTTAGACAATCTACTTCCGTAGGGATACTGCCTCGGAAACCCATGGAGGGGCTGCTATGAGTCAGATCTGACTCCGGGAAAATCAACACTGTAACAATGGAAACAAGAAAGATAGAGGGTGAGGGGATACTTATACACATATATACATATACACACACTCATATATCCATGCACACAACTTTTTGGCCATTTTCCTTAAGCCCAGTCAAAAGTCACATACTTGCTGAATCAACAGCATTGGAGCTGCTATTTCACCAGAGGCTGAGGGGCAGCCAGCACTGTTTAATACACTCTGCAGACAGAGAACCTGGCAGAATGATTTATCTTAGGGAAGGGATGCCAAGAATTTTCAAGGGGTAAAGAAACAGAAAGAATCAGCATAGGAATAGAGTAAAAAAAAGTAAGGAGGCATGCAAAAGACTGAGTTGGGATTATTTCCCGATCTTGTTTTGTAAAATCAGAGGTGGCAGAAGCCCTGTGTAGACATGTGATGGTTAATTTAAGGATATTTAAATAAAAAAAAAAAAAAAAAAAAACTTACTGCCATCCAATTGATTCCAACTCACGGCGACCCCCATTGGGTTTCCACGGTGGTAAATTTTTATGGAAGTAGATTGCCCCATTTTCCTTCCAAAGAGTGAATGGTGGGTTTGAACTGCCAACCAGAGCTCCTTTAAGGAGCCTTAGGGGGAAGCAAACTGTAATGTGGAGGAATGTAGTCTAGGAGCCTGCAGGAAGTGTGCAGAATTGGATGAGCCATCTGGTATTGCCCCCACCCCCTTTATCGTTTTCCTCTCTCTCCTTTTTCTCAGGCTCAGGAGGTGGGATGGTGAGTGATGGTGTTGGTGGTGGATTTTGTATGTGGGCCAAGCAGCTCTGGACCTCTAATGTTGTTTGATGAAACCCATAGATGCTCTGCTTGGATGTCATGAGAGAAGCTACACAAGGATGCCTGAGACTGCACTGCAGACAGGAGCAGGTAGAGGAGGGGATATGTGATCCAAGTAGAAGGAGAAGGGAAGGGAAGGGAAAAGCAGGACATGTTACTATCAGCCTCACTGTTTCTCAAAGTTTATTGCACACAAAAGCCCTTGTAACAGCATCATGCCACATTATTTTCAGAGAACTTATATAAACCTCACAGAGCTAGATGTCATAAAACATCAACAAAGCAGCTATAGGTGCCAGACACAAAGCTAAGCAGGAGGCATATAAAGAGAAGTACAACTTATTCTCTGAAACCCAGAAGGTCACAGATCAGTGTGCACAGACAGATGTATGTATAAGCAATCATAATATATACAGCACCATCAATGCCCGAGGGTCACACATGGGGTTATGAAAGTACAGCTGGCCCAGTACCTAACTTTGCCAGAGCATATGAGGGAGGGCTCTGGATACCGGCACATTTGCCAGGTATAGAAAAGCACGGGAAAAAGGCATGCCAGAGGGAGGGAACAGTATTTGCAATGGAATGAGGTGTGCTATGGTTGAAACAGAATAATACTCAAGTGGATAAGGAGTTATGGGACACAAATCTATAAAAGAAACAAATCCATCAAAGGTAACTAGTAACAGTTCCCATCAAGTCAACTGCAATTCACAGAGACTCCTTGCCTGTCAGAGTAGAACTGTTCTCCACAAGATTTTCAGTGGCTGACTTACTGGAGGTAGAATGGCAAGTCTTTCTTCTGAGGTGCCTCTGGGTGGACTTGATCCTCCAACCTTTTGGTTAGGCACCAAGTGTATTAACCATTTATAGTACTACCCAGGGACTCCATCTAAAGGTAGATTAGGGAACTATTGTGAGAGGTATTATTGCCAAGTTCAGTAGTTTGGGTTTTATGCTAAAGAAATGGAGAAGTAATAAACCAAACCCAAACCAAACTCACTGCCATCGAGTCGGGTCAGACTCATAGCAACTCCTCCTTGGGTTTCTGAGGCAGTATCCCTACGGAAGTAGATTGCCCAACCTTCCTTCCGAGAAGTGGCTGGTGGGTTTGAACCGCCAGCCTTCTGGTTAGCAGTCAAGTGCCTTAGTCACTATGCTACCAGAGCTCCTCTGGCAAATGTAAAAATCGAGCTCTAAAAAAGGTAAATATATTATTTTATTTTGACAGAGACATTTAAATTGAGCACTTTTAACATGAAATTGTTCCTCACAAACCATGTTTAGAGTCCAAACTTTCTCTCTCCCCTGATAACGGTGTGACTTCAAACAAAAAAAATGTCACTTTACTCTATCCCACTTTTCATATCCCAGGTGGGAAAACCATACATACATATTTCTTTTGTCATGAAAAAGTGGAGAAAGTCAATTTAACCACAGTGTAAATGTCTCGATTTCCTTGGGGATTGAGGTAAACACAGGAGTTCTTTATAGGTAGCAGTGAGAAGACTGGAGTTCTGCAAAATGTCATGTTCATGACTCTTCACCATTCTTTTTCCCTCTTAGGGAAAGTGGAAATTGTGAGAAAGGAAGCACTTTACTGCTGTTGAAATTTGCCACAGAGTTGATTCCGACTCATAGTGAACCCCATGTGTTACAGACTAGAACTACTTCAGATGTTTTTCTTGGCTGTAATCTTAAGGCAGCAGATTGCCAGGCCTTTTCTTCTGTGTCACCACTAAGTAAATTCAAATTGCCAGCCTTTAGGTTAGCAGTCAAGGTTAGCAAACTGTTTGTGTCATCCAAGGCCATTAAGGAAAGAGGAATTGTGAGAAAGAAAACAGTATATGTAACTACCTGGGTTTTCTTTCTTTAAAGTTTTCCTACTCTCCAGAATTGAAATAACTCAAAATTCTATTGCTGATGAGTCAATTTCGACTCATAGCCACTCTATAGGACAAAGTAGAACTGCCTCATGGGGTTTCCAACGCTGTAATTCGTCATGGAAACAGACTCCCACCTCTTTCTCCTCAAGAATGGCTGATAGGTTCAAACCACCGACGTTATAGTTAGCAGGCAAATGCCTTTACCACTGTGCCACAAGAGTGCAAACAAAAATAAAGGTATATTATCAAATCTGGGTTTAGAATATTTGAAAATTATAGTGTTAGCTGAATAATGAACGTCTTTTTTAATCTTGACTAAAAATAAACCAAACCAAACACAGTGCCATAGAGTAGTAGATTTTGACTCACAGCAATCCTACAGGACAGAGTAAAACTGCTCAGTAGGGTTTCCAAGGCTATAAATCTTTATGAAAGCAGACTGCAGCATTTTTCTTCCACAGAGTAGCTGGTATGTTGGAACACCTGATCTTCTGATTAGCAGTTCAATGTTTTAACCACTGTGTCACCATCCAAAACCAAAGCAAACCAAACATTGCTGTGGAGTCGGATACAACTCATAGCGACCCCTCCTTGGGTTTCCGAGGCGGTATCACTACGGAAGTAGATTGCTCCATCTTCCTTCCGAGGAGTGGCTGGTGGGTTTGAACCACCAACCTTCAGGTTAGCAGTCAAATGCCTTAGGCACTATGCCATTAGAGCTCCTTGTGTAGGGAATAAATGCTTCCTTCTGTCAAGTGTGGGAAAATGCTAACTGCACTTCATACACTTCATGAAAATGCTCAACCATTTAAAAATGTGAAAAGAATAAAACAGGGAGGATATGGATTTGGGAGTGATTCTAAGAGATCTGAGTCAAATGGCAAAGGTCACAAGCTAAGAAAATGACAGCTTTGCAGGAAAAAAAAAAAGTAAAGGATTCAAACTATCTGTGAAGATTACCTAGCTTTCAAACAATTCCATTTGGATTTCTACATATTAGGAATCTATTGCTAACATATGAAATTTCTATGTGAGCAGTTTGACATATATATTTCTACTTTTTTTCAGAGATACATGTTCATTTAATGCAGCCTTATAGGAATATCAACAATGAAATTAATATTAATCTGTAATAGCTTATGAAAATGTAAAAAGTCATTTTCTCTCTGGAGTTACACAAGATATCAATCAGAGCATGCACTGCCAGGAAGGAAAATGTATAATTTAGTGCAAACGGCCTACAGCTCCTTCTGAAACAGAAGGAAACGTCCCCATTTGAGGTTACTGAAGTTACAGGGGACATCAAAAACCCAAATGATGAGAAAAGCCAGGAAGCCTGCACCACGGCATGAAGCACCCTGAGGAAAAGGTGAAGTAAGCTAAGCACTGAGGGAGTAAGCTAAGCACTGAGGGAGACGCAACAACTGAGAGGGGGAAATTAAGAATGGCCAGTTTCTGAGGAGGGAAGTTACGGAGATTTCCAGGACAAGTGTTTTGGGTAAGGGAGAATTTTAAATCTGATGGCATATTAAGATAATGAGTTATCTCAATTGTCACAAAATGAAAGAATTAAATGTTAGTGTCAAAAGTTTAGCCCCTTGGCACAATCCTTAGGTTTGATTTGTGTTTATTTTTTGACTCACACTAATGGAAAAAGAGGCATTTATTTTTGTCAGAAAAAAAGCTGAGAAATTCAAACAGGTAGCTCTGCCCCATTCCCTGTATTCAGGTAGTTTCAATAGAAGGGACACGGGGTAAGAAGCCAAAAGAGAAATACCTAGAACCCAAAGCAGGCTCACTCACACAGACTGCTTAAAAAGAATAGGTTGTTTTACCAGGTGAACAAAAAGGACTTATTCCTCATTTTTATAGTCATTTGAGAGGGAAAAAAATTATGTAATCTCAATCTCCCACGTGATTTTCAAACTTTTTACCATGACTCATTATATTTATATGTATTTTATCTCAAATATATTGGGGAAAAAATTTTTAAGTCTTTTTCACAGAATATTTCCCTACACTCACTAAACATGACTACAGAGCATTCTTCTATATTGTCAAGATCTTATCAGAAATAGAAGCCTGAAAATAAACTAACGAGGGCGGGTGATCAATTAGATTAAAAGCATTAAAAAAAAAAAAAGACAAGTTTGCATACCTTTAATTTCTTGTGCCATTTATTTTTGGTAGAATTATTTTTGACTCTAGCTTCTGGCCATATGTAAATTTAATAAGCATGGCTTCCATGTCTTCATTCAAGCTTTTTTTAAAAAAAATAAATAAATACTGAGAAGCATATGTCTGTGCCAGCCCTGGGAAAACTCCCTAGAAGATTCGTTTCAAGTTGATACTGGTATACTAATCGATGGCCTCTGGACCCAATCAATCATTAATCCATTTAAGTGGTATATTATCTAGTTCATCCTTTTCCATCTCATCTACAAGAATATTCATTAATTCATTCTATAATCATTTACTGAATATCTGTGGGTGCTGAACCCTGCAAATGCTGGAATAAATGACATGTAGCCCTGCTGTCCTCAAGGAAATCATTGTCTAATCTATTGATGGATCAATAAACAGTTACAATGCAATGTGATAGGTGCAGCATACGGGACCAGATGGAACCCATGGGATTTCATCTATGTTAAACTTTTTGCTGAAAACTCAAATATACTGACATGTCTATTATTTATTATAATTTACCAACTTTATTGGCATGTCAAACAAAACAAAAGCTTAACTTGCACACAATGAACCCATGCTGTCTCAGAGTGATGCCAGCTCCCTTTTCTGGAAGTGCTCACAACCCATTCAGTGATTTTCAGAATCTGTCTAAAAAATGAAAAAGAAAAACAAACAAACAAACCCAGTGCTTTCAAGTCAATTCTGCGTCATGGTGACCCCACGAGTTACAGAGCAGAACTGTGCTCCATAGGGTTTTCTTGGCTGGAATCTTTGTGGAGGAAAATCACAAGGCCTTTCTTCTGTATTGCTATTTGGGTTCAGCTGGGTTCAACCAACAACCTTTAGGTTTGGAGTGCATTGCAACCTGTTTGTGCCACCCAGGGACCTGAGAAACTGTCTAGGATCAAGTTATTTCTTATATTCACAGATTTAAATGTTTCCACAATTTAAACATTCACTAATGTTTTACAGAAAAGGTAAAATAGCTTATCAAAACTATATCTTAAGCCAAAGGATATCATTTATAACTTCTGAAAAATGATTCTTTTATATCAATTTGAAATAATTTACTCAAAATATACAGTTCAAAGCAGATATTCCCATTTTCATGTTACCACACAACTGAAAAATACAAACATATTTGCAGAGTAAATGGCTGAGGCTCCTTCCAGCAAGGTGTCGGCCATCCCAGAAGACTCATTTGCAACACGGCACACAGCACTGCACACAGGAAAGCTCTGGTTAGGAATGTTCCCTGAGAATGTGTAAAATGCTCTTTTCACACGAGTTACAGAAAAGGCGCAAATAATCTGATTATATCTGATGACATTTTATCTGTTTCTCCATTTCCTTCAAGATTTCCTCGGAGAAAATAAAGTGCCACTTACTTGTGAAATTTTGTAGTTGTCATTTCCTCAAAAGGCTTGTAAATAATAAGGATCCCAAGGTGAGGCTCAATTCCATCACTATGACATACATTTACTGAATACCTGAGATTCTGAAACTTCACTCACCTGTCAGTTTGTCATACTGTGGTGGCTTGTATGTTGCTATAATGCTGGAAGCTATACCAAAGGAACCAAACTCACTGCCATTGACTTGGTCCTGACTCACAGCGACCCCTTCTTGGGTTTCCGAGGCGATATCTCTATGGAAGTAGATTGCCCAATCTTCCTTCTGAGGAGTGGCTGGTGGGTTTGAACCACCAGCCTTCTAGTTAGCAGTCAAATGCCTTAGGCACTACGCTACCAGAGCTCCTTGCTAGAAGCTATAGCACCTGTATTTTAAATACCAGTAGGGTCACCCTTGGTGGACAGGTTTTAACACAGCTTCCAGACTGAGACAGACTGGGAAGAAAGGCCTGGCAATCTACTTCTGAAAATAAACCAATGAAAACCCTATGGATCAGAACATACTACTGTCTGACTGAACTCAAACCATCAACAATCATGAAGATGATCCATGACTAGGCTACATTTTGTTCTTTTATACAAAGGGTCATCATGAATTGGAGTCAACTCCGTAACAGCAACTCTCACTTAGAAACTCAGTCTAGTTGTTGTTGTTAGGTGCTGTCAAGTCAATTCCAACTCCTAGCAACCCCATGTGACAAAGCAGAAATGTTCTCACAGAGTTTTCTATGCTATAATCTTTACAGTAGTAGTTCCTAACATTTTTTTCTCCCAAGGAGTCACTAAGTAAGTTTAAATCTTCAACCTTTCAGTTAGTAGCTAAGCACTTAACTTAATCCACCCATGGCTCCTTACTCAGTTCAGAGAGCTCCCTAAATGTAGTGCTTGTCCCAAGATCACACTGATTCAGATTGGACGATATAAGGTGGCAGGTACAACAAACACAAAATGACTAGTCTGTCTTCTAATGAGAATGAGAAAGAGCATGAGACGGAGCCCATCTGTGACACAGACATTACCATTCCTATTTTACAAGGAGACTATGGAACAGACAGAGGCTCATTAACCTGCCAAATACCAGGAAGTCGGGTTTTTCTGATTGTAAAGCCCTTCACTTTCCACCACCCCTACCTGCAAAACATGTAGACAGAGCCCTTCCTCTCTGAAAGAAAGGAGCTCAGATAGCACAGTAGTTAAAGCAACTGCTAACCAAAAGGTGGTTTGAACCCACTAGCTGCTCTGCAGGAGAAAGATGAAGCACTTGGAAACCCTATGGGGAAGTTCTACTCTTTATGAGTTGGAATTGACTCAATGGTAACAGGTAGGTAACCGAAAGAGGCAGAAGCAAGCTTATAGTAAACAAAGTCCAAAACCAGGAGAAATACTCACAGGGACAAAGGAAATGAGGAGTTTTCTAGGAGCAGAAATTGCTTGGTTAAGACCACAGATTCTTCTCAGTGAGAGGAAGGAGTTGTTCAGCATAATAACAACAAGAACATTTGTCAGTTTCTATCATCAAGGTGAAGAAAGGGGATTCTCACAGAACATTATACACCTACTCCTCACTTATCAACTATCACGTTATCTGACATTTCACATTTACAATAATTGTAAAAAAACTACTATACTTCCATCAACTGAGGAATGGATAACCAAACTATGGTACATACACACAATGGAATACTATGCAACCCTAAAGAATAACGTAGAATCTGCAAAACACCACATAAAGTGGATGAACTTGGAGGACATTATGCTGACTGAAATAAGTCAATCACAAAAGGACAAATATTGTATTAGTCCG
>NW_006921615.1:7569044-7570505 GCF_000298275.1 Orycteropus afer afer
AGGTAACTATCAGGAGGAAGTGGGAGGGGAGCTGTTGCATTGTGGTAAATTGTGGTCAATGTCATGAGACAAAGTGTATGTGAACTGTTGTATGGAAAGTGAATTTGCTCTCTAAATTCTCATCCAAGTCACACACACACACACACACAAAAAAAAAAAATGAGATATCATCTCAAAATAAAATAAAGTAACCTGAAAACAAAAAAATAAAAAACTACTATACTATTATTTTGTTTCCTCCCCATGTCCAGCTCCTACCTGCAGACACCCATGTCTATGAGGCTCACAGTTGAAGCAGCCAGCACTCCAGAAGGCCTCTTGCCAGAGCCACCACCAGAACCCACTGTTGTGGCAATTTGTGGGAAAAAGGTGAATGACATGGATTTTGAGGGAAACCTTCTGAGAAGCACTTACAAGTGGCCAGAGGAGCTGAAGGGAGGTGGGGGCTGGGGAGGTTGGTGCTGCTGTTCCCCTCTAGTCAAAGGCCCTGGAGGGCCAGACTCCTGCAGTGGGAAGGGTAATGGGGGTAATATGGGGCCGAGAACCGCAGCAGAAGCCAGCCACCTTCTGCTCCTCCACAGCCTTGCCTGCTTAGCTCCCCTTCTGAGAAGTTATTAGTGTCCAGGCTCTTGGTCTCGGATTCCAAGCCCTCCAAGACCAGCAGCACATCACTTGTTTCCACGGGGTCCTCTTCAGCCTAAGGGATGACTTTGGAGGGGGGGGTGCCTGTGGGGGACATGGGCAGCAACTTTCACTGACCCTCTTGACCCAAGTCCCAGAGCCACCAACTATGCCTCTAGGCCTGCTGTCAGGTCCCATGTGCATTGCAGTGCCAACCCCAGTGGTAGGTCCTTGAGGTCCAGAGCACAGTGATGCCAGGGGTACAACAATTTCAAGGGTCTGAGCTCCAGCGTCCAAGGCCATCTCTGAATCCCCCTTGTATAGCCCAATTTTGCATAACGACTTGACCTTTGAAACCTAACCATGTCTATACATGAGGAGTGGGTGCATTATATTTTTTCCTCTCATTAAAGTCACAGAGTTTGAGGGGATGGTAACATCAGAAATTATCTATTGTTCTAGAGATCTACAAGAGAGTTTTCATGTAGAATTTCAGGTGCCTAGAAGACTGCATTTGAAGTCAAGGAGACACAGACAGAGTTCCCAAATCAGGGATAGATGCATACTAGTCATTTGATTGCTAATTAATAATCCTTTCCCAGAGAGCATTGTAAGGAAAAATACCTAAGGGCTTAAATTATCTGGTAATTAATGTAATGGTATGCAAATTATTGTAACTAAACAAATAATAAACAGATGGACATTGAAAAACAAATTAAAATGTTAATTATAAAGTAAAAATTTGTTGTTGTTGTTGTTGTTATGTGCCGTCGAGTCGGCCCGACTCATAGCGACCCCTCCTTGGGTTTCCGAGGCAGTATCACTACGGAAGTAGGATTG
>NW_006921615.1:7570605-7576713 GCF_000298275.1 Orycteropus afer afer
TAGGATTGCCCAACCTTCCTTCCGAGGAGTGGCTGGTGGGTTTGAACCGCCAGCCGTCTGGTTAGCAGGCAAGTGTCTTAGCCACTATGCTACCAGAGAAAAATTAGATCTTCTTAAAACAAGTTTTTACATGAGTATGTTCCAGAGAAAATGCAGATGAAAATTCTTCAGCATCTTCCTTGAAATGGAAGGGGAGGGGATGAGCTGGATTCACTAACCCTTAAAGCTCTCTGTGGTTCTAATTATAAAATACCTCTTGAAAATACCTATTTCTCCATATTTATAAGGCAAAAAGGAAAAACAGGAGTTTCTCTTTCTGATGTTAGAAGCCCTGTATATTAAAGCCATGTGAATTAATCTATATATTCAACAAATAGATACTAAGCATGTCCTATGTCCAGTATTAAGCTGTGCATCAGAGCTAAAACATTGAATAAGAAAATGAAGACCCTGCCCCCATTAAAAAGAGCCCTAACACCATAATGGTTAAGCACTCAGCTGCTAACAAAAAGTTGGTAATTTGATCCTATTCAGCAGCTCTGCAGGAGAAAGATCTGGTGATTTGCTTCTGTGAAGAATAGAGTCAAGGAAACCTTATGGAGCAGTTCTACTCTGTCACATGGGATTGCTAGGAGTCACAATTAACTCAAAGGCATCCAACAAACAGCCTTTAAGAAGGTGATAGTCAAGCAGAGGTAAAGAAAGATGAAAAGTAAGAGAATTTCTGATTATTAAAAACACTAGGAGAGAAGTAAGGAGCCCTGGTGGCATAGTGCATAAGGCATTTGGCTAGTAACCAGAAGGTTAGCAGTTTAAACCCACCAGCTGCTTTGTGGAAAGAAGAGAGGGCAATCTACTGCTTTAAAGATTTACTACCTTGGAAACCCAACGGGAGTCACTATGAGTCAGAATTGACTCAATGGCAGTGAGTTGGGTTTGGTTTAGGAGAGAAGTCCAAAGATGTGAAAGAGAGAAATGGAGATGGCCCCCTTTAAATCTAAGGAAAGGAGACCTGGTGGTGCTGTGATTAAGCACTTGACCACTAACCTAAAGGTCAGTGGTTCAAACCCACCCAGTGGCTCTACAGGAGAAAATACCTGGTGATCTGTTCCTGTAAAGATTTCTACATAGAAAACCTGATGGGGCAGTTTTATTCTGTCCTATAGGGTCACTGTCCGTTATTATTAATTTGATGGAACACAACAACAACAACAACAACAGATCTACGGTAGTCAGTGAAGGCCTGTCTCAGGATATTTGTTATCAGAAAGAAAGGCAAAGAGACCTTCACTTTGCCCTCCCATCCTGCTTCCAGGTTTATATATCTGACAGCAGACAATGAGGGACAGGCAGGGAACACTGAACTTCAAATGTTGGATGGAGTTCACCCATTCATCCAGCAAACATTTATTGAGCTCTGAGAATACAACTATTACTAAATCCCTCAGGTTGTTTGAAGAAACCCTCCAGTAACCAGGCTAGTGTGTCACTGTCTGTTAAATGTTTTGTGAGCTCATAGGAGGGGAATCTGACCAGTTTTAAGGGCTCAGGGGAGACTTCTGATGGAAGTGAACTAGACAGACATCTGAAAGACAAGTCAGATTTATTCAAGTGGGGATAAGGGGAGGTAATAGAAGTGGAGTCTTCCAGTCAGAGAGAACAGTCTCTGCAAAAGACCAGAGGTAGAGGAAAACAGCAGGTGGCTTAGAATGATTGGATTATAAAAGGTGGGGGAGGGAGGGAAGAAGTTTGGGTGGTTGTGGAAGGTGAGTGCAAGGATAAAGCTAAGAACAAGGGCTAGATCATGAAAAACAACCAGGTCAGGAATTTAGACACACACCAGATGGCAATGGGAAACCCTTAAAAGTATCTGAGGCAGAAAACACCAAATGCTGGTGAGGGTGTGGAAAGATTGGAAACCTCATACAGTGGTGAGGGGACTGTAAAATGATACAACCAATGTGGAAAACAATATGCCGCTTCCTTAAAAAGCCGGAAACAGAAATACCATATGATCCAGCAATCCCACTACTAATATATCCTAGAGAAATAAGAACCATGACAAGAACAGATATATGCACACCCATGTTCACTGCAGCACTATTCACATTAGCAAAAAGACGGAAACAATTTAAATGCCCATCAACAGAGGAATGGTACATACAAACAATGGAATACTATGCAACATTAAGCAACCATGAATCTGTGAATCATCTCATAGTATGAACTTAGAGACCATTATATTTAGTGAATTTAGTCAATCACAAAAGGACAAATATTGTATGAGACCACCACTATAAAAAGTCAGGAAAAGGATTTCACAAATATATATATCTATATCTATCTATCTATCTACCTACCTATATTTATCTATATGGGAGCTCTGGTAGCATAGTGCCTAAGGCACTTGACTGCTAACCAGAAGGCTGGTGGTTCAAATCCACCAGCCACTCCTCGGAAGGAGGATGGGGCAATCTACTTCAGTAGTGATACTGTCTCGGAAACCCAAGGAGGGGTTGCTATGAGTCGGTCCGACTCAACGGCACATAACAACACATAACAACACAACAACAACATATATCTATATATCTATTCTTTGATGGTTACCAGGGGTGGGTGGCAAACAGATGGTAAACTACTAACTAGAGGATAGATGCATTAACTTGGGTGAGGGAAAAGGCAGAGGATAAAAAAAAAAAAGAATTAGTGTAAAAAATAAATAAATAAAAGTATCTGAGGAAGGCAATTCAAAGCAGCTTTGGGTGTGCACATGAGAAAAATGAACTGCTAGAAGCTTTGCCTTCCCCAATTCCTACCCCTTCCCACTGTTCTTCAGTCAGTGAGTTCTTATTGTGTGTGTGTTTGTGTATGTGTGTGAAAGAGAGAGAGAGGGATGGAAGGAGAGAGGGAAGGAGAGAGAGGAGGAGGAGGAAGGGATAGTGGCACCTGCAAACTCAGCAGAACTCTGTCCTAAACCTGAGGCCTTTCCTTCCACAAGGTGCTCCCCTTTACTGCTGTTTTGGTCACTGCAGGCACAGACCAGGAAGGGCAGTGAAGAGGTGGGAGGGATATTAGGAGACTACCAGTCTGGGGTGTTGAGGTGGCCACCCTCCACTCTCTGAGAAGCCAGCTTGTGTCTTTGCATTGTTTTCCCTGTTATTTGCCTGTCAAACTAGAGAACATGTTTCTTTCCTTCTTCTACCACAAGTTTGGTGTTATCATGTGAGTGATATGCCTTAATACAGCACTCAGCCTCATAAAGGGTAAAGGAGGAGGTTTCACTGCTAATTCCTAGTCATGTTCTTTAACAGACTGTTTCTTCCAAGAATAAAAAAAGATTGCTAATACTTGCATGATTTTATGCAATTGACTTGCCACCCCTAAAAATGAAGGCACCTTTAGATTAACAAGTCAGGTAACCCCAACATCAGTAACCCATTCCTGGCTTTCTACATTATTGGTATATCCATTACCTACCTGCACACACTGGGCTAGGCCACTGTTCAGATTTGGAAGGGAACTTAAGTCATATGTCTGTGTGTTTTTATAAAAAACCCAGAGCCTTCAAGTTGACTCTGACGCATAGTGACCCCACATGGTTTCCAAGGCTGTAAATCTTTATAGAAGCAGACTGTCTCGTCTTCCTCCTGTGAAGCAGCTGTGGGTTCATACAGCCATCCTTTAGGTTAGCGGTCAAATGCTTTAACCACTGTGCCACCAGAGGTCCCTTGTTTGTATAAAGAAAGATGCAAATGTCATCCTTAACAGGCCAGAAGGTAAATGTACAATGAGGAGATTCACTTCTTCCTATCAGAACTGAGAACCAAAGTATGACTTTGTAGAGGGAGAGAACATTTAAATATTATGAATATACAGTAGGCACATTTTAGGAATGTAAGTCTTCAGATTCTCTTCAGAAGGAAATTATGCTTTTAATTTTTAGCTGCTTTTGCACAGTCACCTGTTTTATTGGTACTCACTGGCCCCTTACATATACTGATCAAGAAAATACGAGAACAAAGGAAACATGTCATGCATTCTGAGAAAATGTGAACAGTATTCTCATCTGTGCTGCAGACAGTCACTGGCAGAGGGCAAGATGCCAGACTCAAAATGTAGAAGGCAAAACACAGAACTGAAAATCACTATGGAACAACAGAAAACGTGGTAGCTTTGGAAGAAGAAAGAACTGGGTTCAAATTCTCATTCCAATATCTACAGTCTATATAACTGTCTGTGTATAACTTACCCTCTCAGAGTCTGTTTTCTTGTTGGTAAAAACCATGTATACAATATACCCCTTCTAGGATTATGGTATGAACCAATTCAGATAATATATGTAAAATACCTAGAATAACGATTGGCTCAATAAATTATATCTATTAGCAAGTGGAGCTGTAAGAAACTCAATGACTATTTGGAAAGTGTTTAAAATGTCTGGAGATGGCAAAACTTTCTCAGTAATCAAGAGGGAGATTTCTTCCACCTTAAAGATGCTGGTTTTCTTTCAAGACTAGTGATTATTTCTCATTACTGAAACATACATTTTTAAATAGTGAATGGGTACTAATAAAATGTTCAATGGAGCATTATTTAAGTATAAAATGAAACAGTGGTTTCATCAGGAATCATATATTTTAGAAGGGAAGGAAGAAAATATTGATCATTATAAGATAAAACACCCCTTTAGCTCTGCAAAGCATTACTCCTATTCTTAGTTTAGTCCCAACAATTATAAACAAAATCAGTTTTACCACATTAAAATAGGTAAGATTCATTTTTTTATTGTGATTTGAGTGAAAATTTACAGAGCAAATACACTTTCCATAAAGCAGTTCACATACACTTTGTCTCATGACATTGACCACAATTTACCACAATGTAACATCTCCCCTCCAGCTTCCTCCTGATAGTTACCTATGCCCTGTGTCCATCCCTCCATGCACTCCTGCTCCCTGAACTGTCTCCCTGTGCATAAGCAGCCCTTATCTCTCCCATAATTGTTCTCTCCAAGGAATGTACCTACCTCAGATAAATGTTCAACTGATATGTCTGTCTATTGCTTGGCTGGAAGCCACAGGGGTAGGTTCAATTCCAGACCTGAAAGGCAGCTAGGGGCCATAGTCTCAGTGGTTCCACCAGGCTCTATTGGACAAGCAAACCTGGTGTCCCCCCCCCCTTTTTTTCCCCCAAATGATTTTGAGTTTAGTTCTACATTGTTCTCCCTCTCTATCCAGGATCTCCTACATAGATCCTCTTCCAAGTGGTTGACAGTAGTAGCCAGGCATCATCTAGTTCTTCTGGTCTCATAGTCATAAAGACTACAGATCAGATGATTAGTCGCTAGGACTAATTGTTTCCATGAATTTTTGGTTTTCTTCATTCTTCTTTGCTCTAGATGAGGAGAGACCCAATGTTGCATCTAGATGGCAGCTTGCTGGCTTTTAAGATCCCAGTCGTTACTCGCCACAGTAGGAGGTGGAACAATGTTTTGTGTAGTATGTTATGCCAATTAAGTTTAATGTCCTCTGTGACTACAGTATCGAGCCCACAGGTTCAACTACTCGGTCCCTCTTGTTCGCTGGCTGTGACCAAGCAGAGACTACAACCTTGCCCCTTGTCAGCTCCACTATACACCTGGGAATTCATACACATAAAGTTATAGGACCATTGTCTGCCAACCCTATACATGTTCTTGGGTACACGCCCCACTTCACAGACATACCTAATAGTTCAGCCTGTCCACCCATCTATCCACCCATATACCCATGTTTGCCTTCACTGATAATGCCGTACGGTATGTGCAAAAGGGTTCATCTTTGTTGTCTGTACTTCCCACGTACCTCTCTACGTCTTTCTCTTCCTCAATGCCACTATAATGATCACTCACATTTGGTACATTGCCCTTCCCTTCACCCAAAGCAAAACTTATTTCTATCTATCTAACAGTGTTCACTCCCCTCTCTTCCCACCCCGGTAACCAACAAAGAAAATGTCCTTCCATAGACAAATGTTTCCTTGACTTTTACAATAACGGACTAATACAATATTTGTCCTATTGTGATTGACTTATTTCACTCAGCATAATGTCCTCCAAGTTCATCCACA
>NW_006921615.1:7590182-7613186 GCF_000298275.1 Orycteropus afer afer
TTATTGCTATAAATTGGCCTCTGATCACTGCTCTAAGATTCATTTTTACTGAACTACTGGTATTTGCTGGTGGCACAATGCCTAAGGCATTTGAAGGAAGATGGGATAATCTACCTCCATACTGATATATCACCTTGGATACCAAATGGGGGTCACTATGCGTTGGAATCAACTTGATGTCAGTGGATTGGGTTTGGTTTTATGCAGGACTTTTATGCACCCATAGATCTAAAATGCAGACAGGCCTCTTCGTACCCTGGGAAAATCCCTTGGAACCTTCTTCTCTTTCAATGATGTATTTATCCCTCTATGCCACCCTGTCGCCAGACTGGAGTACCTTGAGGACACAATCTGGTCCATGTGTTCCCCACACAATGCTGTAGGCTTAGAGGACACTCTATAAATAACTGATGAACGGTTACAACTTCATACTTAATCTATTTCACCTGGTGAGTCTCTGAACAGTTTCATACTAACTCAGCTATTTCATTGATTACATTTATTAAACAACTTTAAAGAACTGTAAGTTGTCTGAGAAAAGTGGAAAGCAGGCACTTCAAGGCAGCAAGTGAAGTCGGCAGGGTTGGAATTCCCGGGAGATCAGAGTTCTCAGTGATGCTATCCACCATGACCAGATTCCAGGCCATACCTAAGCATTCATGCAACCAGTAGTCCCAGGCTCTCAGTATACAAGCCACAGAGATGTCTCCCCAACCCCCAGCCCCTCAACCCCTCTCCTCCATCACTCACCCTCAAATCATCCCATCTTATGTCCTCCCTCACTTGTATCATCTTCAAAATGATCTTACTGCCTACTTCTCCCATTCCTTCCCCCTCCAATGTAAATTTCACCAAAATAGAAAGAAACTTCGTCAGTCTTGATCCCTACTGTATTCTCTTAGTACAGTATATGGCACATGTCAAATTAATGAATGAACAATGGAACAAATGAAGGGTTGAACAAAACAAATCCTAACCTCCTGCTTTTGCTGGCTACCACCATGACCATGAAATGTCTGGCTTGTGTTATGGTGAGAGTCCCTACTCAAGGACCTCTGAGGGCTGACTCTGGGAGGCAGGAAACAGTGAATGATCTGATAGGAAGAACAGCTGGACAAAGACTCTAGTTGCAAGGATGTGAGACCCCAGCATTACAAGAAGTCAAGAACCATGATGACATGCAGGCTTTAAGGTAGATCAGGCCACTCATAGGGCTGGACCCAGTGTCTCCTGAACAGAATCTGATAGAAGAAAAGGGATGTGCAGGAGCAGCTGGATCAGAAGCAAAAGCACCTTGACCTTAACATCACTGAGCTATGTGATGAGCAGAGCAACCTCCCATCCCAGGCTCTGTCCCCACTGAACCACTGCCTAAGCATAATTGGTAGGACAGTGGATGTCACTCGGGGATGTCATATGGCTGCAAACAGCAGTTGGAGGTATTTCCTGACAGATCAGACTTTTTTTTTTAAATCTCCCAAATGAATCATCACACATTCTATGCAGTCCAGTTTGGGAAAGAAAAAGGTACAGGTGAGAAAAGAGATGCTGACACTCAAAGACCTGTAAAAGAAGTTGCTCCAGCAATGTGGAAAATAATTTTTTCAACCATGGTGGGGTTGGAAGTCATTCTTCAAGAAACAAACAAAAAGTTCCTCTGAGTGGATACCAGTGTGGTCTGAGACCCTCACCATGTACCTTGATCTCTCCTACATGGAGGACTAGAAGGGCAGCACTATTTGAGAAACACAAAGCAGCCTAGAAGGAATTCCCTTTTCAAGGGAAGACTGCACCAAACTGAGAAATACTCCTTCCCTGGAGACTTCAAACTGACCTGGACTATGGCCTCAGAGAGTGACAGTGACAGCAAAAAGTCAGCATGTCTCTGGTTTAAGGCTATACCTAACCTTTTTAAAAGAGTAACTCCTTAATTTTCACACAGCCCTTGGGGTCAAGTTTCTACAACCACACAGAGGCATCGGTTAAGGGGAAGGCAATCCCCAGGTAAGGACAACTTCTACTTGCTGCTTAATTCTTATGTAAATTTGCTCTCATTTTGAAACGACTGAACCAACCCCTACTCAGGACAAATTCTTCATCACAGTCACCTTCACTTGCTGCACATGTACTTTTCAATCATTGAAAAGGCTTCAAACAGTTTCCTGAAGTAACATAAGGCCAAATAAGAACCGTGTACACCTTTTCTGACTTACCTACAAATTCTTGAAGAAGTGGTTAGGAATGGATCTTATTCGTACCCTGGGGTCTGCCTATATCTACAAAACTATTGCTGTGCTTTAATTTGACCTTCTCTAGTTCAGTCTCCCATGGAGTTGGAGAGTAACCAGACAGAAACTTCAGTTATTTGAGGATCATTGATATTTCACCTCTCACTGCTGCTTCTGGGGTGAGGGGATACCCAATTTGATTAACTTTCTCTCATAGGGCCACTAATGTATCCTTTAATCTATTTTCTTGCTGTTCTCTGGCACCTCTCAAATTTCTCCACATTCTTTTAAAGTGTGGTGGCCAAAACTAAATGTGACACTCCAGTGATGGTAAGGCAATACAAAAATGGTATTTTGGTAAGTGGCTTCTTAGCTTATTATGTTCAGCTGTGAATACATTACTGTCTTTTTAACTATCAGAGCAGGACAGGATTGACTCATTGTTGGGGTCTACCTAGGGAGACTCACACATCAGGAAACATTCCACATTTTAGGCCAAGCATCAAGCTGCAAAAAGAAAGAACACCAAGGAGCTTCCAAAAGATATAGATTCTAGCTTTCCAACCTCTTTGGAGTTATATTTTCTTCATCTCTAAAATGAGAATCACTTCAAAAAATTAATAAAAATAACTGACTCATGGTGACCCCATATAGAAAATATATACACCATGCACCATTTCAACAATTTCTACATGTACAATTCCATGACACTGATACACTCTTTACATTGTGCAAATGTTTTAAGTCACCCTTCTCCAAACTGTTCTCCCACCATTGACTTAAACTCACTGGTCCCTGAGCATCTATCTCATCTAACCATTTGAGTTGCTGTTGCCAACTGGACCTCACAAAGATAGTTCTTTAAAAGAACACAATGCCCAAGGCAGACATACTTTACTTATTAAGATAAATTATTTTTTAGTTCCAAGAATTCTTCAGGGCATAGTTTTGGTTTAAGGTTTAAAGTATAAAGATTATTTTAGGGCAATAGTTTCAGAGGTGCAATCAGCCTCAACGGTTCTAGAAAGTCCAGATTTCATGACAATTTCAAATTCTGCTCTGCATTCTTCCCCTTTTTGTTCAGGATCCTTGGGTTATAATCTTTATGGAAGCAGTTCACTAGGCTTTTCTTCCATGAAGTTGCTGAATGGATTTGAACTGCCAACCATTTTAGTAGCCAAGCAGATTAACTATTTGCACCATCCAGAAACCCAACAGGAATACCTATATCTGACTTATTTATTCCAGGTTGCTGTGAAGCTCAAATATATGGGAGAACACTTAAGTCAGATACCATTTCCTACCTAAAACTCTCAATGACTTCCCCTTGCAATTAGAACAAAATCCAGTCTCCTTATGATGACCTGTATGCCCTATCACCTTTTCTGTCCTCTTTTCTCATCATCAGACTTGTTAAGTCTGTTGCAGCCACACTGCTCTTCTTGCTGTCCTCCAACAGGCCAGGTTGTCTCCCTATAAGCCTTTTATGTTCCTATTTCCCATGCCTAGAAGTCTCATTCCCCAGGTCTCTGAAAGGCTGGCTCCTCACACCTTGAATCTCTGCTCAAATGTCTCCTTGAGACTTAACATTCTCTCACCTCCTGTATTAGTTTCCTAGGGCTGTTATAACAAAGTACCACAAACTGAGTGGCTTATCAGAATAGAAATCCTCTCATAGTTCTGGAGACATGAAGTCCAAAATCACAGTGTCATCAGGGCCATGCTTCCTCTAAGGCTATAGGATAGAATCCTTCCATGCCTCTGTCTCCTTGCCTTTGGTAGTCCCTGGTGTCCCTTAGCTTATAGATGCATCACTCCAATCTCTGCTTCCACTGTCCCATGGCTGTGTGCCCCTATGTCTATATCTGTGTCTCTTTTCCTCCTTTCATAAGAACACCACTCATACTGGATTGGATCCAACTCATAGTGACCCCTCCTTGGGTTTCTGAGAGAGTATCACTAGGGAAGTAGATTGCCCAACCTTCCTTCCAAGGAGTGGCTGGTAGGTTTAAATTGCCAGCCTTCTGGTTAGCAGTCAAGGGCCTTAGGCACTACGCCACCAGAGCTCCTCTTACTGGATTGTTGTTGTTGTTGTTCTTATGTGCTGTCAAGTCGGACCCGACTCATAGCGACCCCTCCTTGGGTTTCCAAGGCAATACCACTATGGAAGTAGATTGCCCAACCTTCCTTCCGAGGAGTGGCTGATGGGTTTGAACCACCAGCCTTCGGTTAGCAGTCAAGTGCCTTAGCCACTGTGCTACCAGAGCTCTTACTGGATTAGGACCCTCGTATTCCAGTGAGTAGTAATATAGCTAACCTGATGTTTCCCTGTGACATGTGATGCTCCCTGCTCTTAGGAAAATGGCTCACACACTTATAGAAGCTGGCAAGTCCCAAGTTCTTGGATCAAACATCAAACCAATTCATGCATCATACTTTAGAATTTTTATTCACTCACTCATTCATTCATTCAACAAATATTTACTGAGCCAGGGTTGGGAATAGAGACAGAAACAGTTTCTGCCCTCATGGTGTTGTATTCTACTGCATAAACCTTCAGATAGGTATATGCATATTCTCAAGTATTCTATATATATCACATTGCTTTATTCTCTTCATAGCCCTCAAAAACCAAACTCACTGCCATCCAGTCAGTTCTGACTCACAGCAACCCCCGTTAGGTTTCCAAGGCTGTAAATCTTTATGGAAGCAGACTGCCTCATGTTTCTTCCATGGAGTGGCTAGTGGATTTGAACCACCAACTTTATGGTTAGCAGTCAGATGCCTTATCCACTAGACCACCAGAGCTCCATCTTAGTATTTACTCTATCTGAAATTGTTTTACTGTTCATTCCCTCTTCTGAGTGATGGCTCCTAAACAATGACAGACAATGTCTTAACTTTATCAAGGCCACACTGAACTCTGTTTTGGTCTTCTCAATAGTTGAAATCTTTGTTACAAAGACTCACCATCCTCCTTAAAGTGCCTACTCCCAAATCCTTTATGCAGTTAAATGATAAGTATTTTGTACACTCAAACATCACAGTAAGGACAGTCATGCATAGCTTCAAAGGTTCTGTGCTGATCTCTAGAGACTTAAAGCATGACATGTTTTCAAAATCAACCTTTGGCTGCACCCTGAGAAATATTCCCTCACTTTTTTTGTTGTTTGTCTCTTTATGTTGTAAGATAATGAATTATTAGTTACTGAGAAGGAATACTGAGGATTATAAGGCATGGTTTCATTTCTCAAGGAATTTCAACTTAACCAGTGTGTTAGATTGGGTTCTCTAGAGAAACACAAAAAACCAGCAAAGTATGTATATATATACTTTAGAGAGAGAGAGAGAGGTTTATCTTAGGAAAATGGCTCACAAGCGTATAGAAGCCGACAAGTCCAAGCCGAAAAGTCCGTCTCTGGAGGAGATGGGGCTTGCGGCCGCCTTGGCTTCTGCAAGCACAGGGGAGCCGAGAGATTCAAGCTGGCATGCAGTATAATGGCTGTTGATTCCAACAAAAGATGAATCCAAGATCTCCAGACCGAGCGGTGGGCTGCTCACTAAAGGAAGTCTGTAATTCGCACACCAGGGTTCCAATTCCTTAAGGAATGCGGTTCTTCCAGATTGTCCTTAGATATCATTGCAAACAGGCTACACCCCTAGGGAAACTCCCCTTGGGCAGACTGGCCACTCAGAACACAGTCATCTGATCCCATCATGGGAACAACCACACAGAACTGGGGTCCAGCCAAGTTGACACACAGCTCCAACTATCACAGTCCACCCCTTGTCAACTTGGCAATTGTACACATCTTCTTAACCATATATAATCTCTAAATAAGGACAATTACAGAGTCATATTTGTGCTTAACATGATACATTAACACACATACAACCAAAATGCATTAACCTTATTTACATTTCATAGTTTATAACAGAAGGAAACAAAAATATTTGATGCACATATACAATGAAGAAATATAACAATCACAACCAGGGACCCTGCTTCATTCTCCCCTAGTGTTGCATCTTCCTGGTCCTACCCTCCCTCCTTCACTGACCCTTAGGTGTAGCCTCTGAAGACGCCTCTGCCTCTCACTCTAAAACACCGTATTAAAAAGTGTTATATTCTGTAGCACAGGAAGGAGATATCATAGGGATTCAAAGAAGGCAGATGTAGAGGGATGCACACGTCATCAGGGAAAGTGTTACTGATAAGATGAACAAAGCAAATCTCCTTGGGCAGAATTTAGATTTAAAAAAAGAACAGAAGGATTATGCATATGATCACAGTGCTTGTATGGGTGCATGTGACACAGGGGAAGGGATGCTACTTTGAGGGGAAAGCAGGAGAGAAGGCCGAGAAGCAGAAATGAGCTTGCCAGGGAAGAGAGGATGTTGGGTAGAAGATGAAGTATAAAGTTAGGTAAGAGGTAAGCAGGCAATGAATGGTTTCAAACATCATGGTGAAGAATTTGGGCTTAGTTTTTAGTATCTGTACACTTAGGTTTGAAATGAATTTCAGAGATCATCTAAACTATACCCAAGGGCAATATAAAAGTCCATCTTTAGGAGATGCAATACATTTCTTCTCTAAGGTCTCTCTGACTTCATTCTCTAAGGAACAGACCATCATTATAGCATGATGCCACTCTGTCCACCATCTACCTTCATTCCATTTTATGTCACTGGCCACTTCCATCATAACTGTCCACCTTAGCTGTTCATTTACTTCGCTGGAGAGATATCAACACACACCATCAAAGACAATCACAGATGTGGAACCAAGTGAATGGTCTCCAAGGATGGTCACTTTCCTTCAGTACCTGGAGCACCTCACTTGTGATGATGCTACCAATGAACACTGGCTTGATCACAGAGAAGTGAAACATTACAATAAAATCAGTAACTCTGGTATTTAAATAACAACAGCTCAGATATTTAAGAGTTACTGTTTGGCACTTTTCTCCGAAAGAATGTGGAGGTTGAAACAAAACCAGAGGTAGAGAATAGGTCCTTGTCTGTAATGACTATAATCAGGATCTTCCCACACAATCAGCTCTTCACTTAACAACTAGCACATAAGGCCTCTAACTTTGCTTCATGTGATATTCTGACAACCTCAATGTGGAAACAACACACAAGAGTTCTGGAAGAAAGGACTAACTTTTAGCTCTGTTTCTTTACTGGTTTTACGTTTACATGTAAATGTGTTTACTGTCACCTTGTGCTTTCAATACTTTGGAACAAGATGATTTCGCGACATCAAGTGGAGTATAAAGTTCATTATATACAGTTATACTAGCAATCACTATTAAAAAAAATTCCTGGTACATTAAAAAGAAGGGTGATACCTGTTTTTCAAAAACTTACAAACAAAAACTCAGTATCCAGTAGAAACAGAAAGGATAAGACTACAAAACCAGCTGCCAGAATTGGCTAGCAGAACATTAAGAGGCAATAGAGTGTGAGGGTGAAGACTTTGGACTATGGAACAAAGACCTGGGTTTGAATCCTAGCTCTGTCACCAGCTGGAAGTCTTTGGGCAAATTACTTGATGCTTTCATCAAGTATAAAATGGGGGAACTTGCAGGATCTGTCTCATAGGGATTAGATAAATGAATATGAAACCAAAAAGCCAAACTCACTGCCATCGAGTAGGATCAAACTCATAGCAACCACCGCTTGGTTTCCAAGGTGGTATCACTACGGAAATAGATTGCCCAATCTTCCTTCCAAGGAGTGGCTGGTGGGTTTGAACCACCAGCCTTCTAGTTAGCAGTCAAATGCCTTAGGCACTACACCACCAGGGCTCCCTGTATAATAATAGTATATAATATTACACATATAATAATAACATAAAGTGCCTAGCAGGGTTTCTAGCATAGTGCCTAAGGGGCACTTGACTGCTAACCAGAAGGCTGGCAGTTCAAACCTACCAGCCACTCCTCAGAAAGAAGACTGGGAAAACTACGTCCATAGAGAAACTGCCTTGGAAACCCAAGGAGGGGTCGCTATGAGTTGCAATTGACTCAAAAGCAGTGAGTTTGGTTTTTTGGTTTAGCAGGGTTTCTGGCACAGACTGAAGAGTCAATACACTGCAGTCATTGTTATTATTATTATTATGAAAGTTAAATGTTTCCAAGAATTTTAGAAGTCACATGAGTAAGGGGAACCTAGTTATCTATATTTTTATGTACTCATTCGTTCATTTGGTAAGCATTGTGGTTGATGCCAGTGACACAGTGGTGAAAAAAAAGATGCAATCCTTGCCCTCATGGGAGATAGGTATGACTCAGCTAATCACACCCAGGAACCGTATACTCTAACTGAGAAGATGCTAGGAAAGCAAGCTGTAGGGAGAATATCTAACAGGCAAGGACCAAGCATACGTGTTTATAGTTCTGAAAGCACATTATCTCACTCTATCCCTGGCACCTGATGTGGAACACAAAAGATGTTATTGTCCATGCTCTGCAGAAGGGACATCTGATGCTGGAGAAGCTGAGCTGTCCCTAGTCACAAGGCTAGAAAGCTCTGGGCTAGGCTTAGAACCTAGTTCTTGCCACTGGGATGGTACCCTTTCCTCCCCACCCCTTGCAGGCTAATGAGGTGGCCCTGCCTCACTCCAGCTTCCTCCTTGTGATTCCAACTCTGGAGACTTATTCTCTCTGGGAGCAGTCACCACGCATGCCTGTCTGTGAAGGCCTGAAACCATGGCAACAGCTTCCTTCGAAGGCAGTGCCTTCCCCTGTCTACAGAGAAATGGACATCTTATGAGTGAGTAAAATCAGAACAGTGAATAAATGGAAATGAGAGATGGGTCACAATGCTTAATGAGACCCATCTTGGCACTGTTCTCTGTAGTTCAAAGAGGAAACACTATAGGTCTCTGAGGGCAATAAGAACAGAAGATTTTGTTCCTGAAAGGGGCAAGGGAAGATCAGTCAGGTGAGCAACCTCTAAAGTCCCTCTCTTCAGTGGGGAATGAGAAGTTTCACTATTGGAGATCTTGTGGGGCTCACAAGGAGGGTCACAGATTTTCACTGAGGAAATAATTACCTTTGTCACAAGAAGGAGCTCTGAGATTTGCCGCTACAAAACTTCAATCAAAGTTATTGTTGCCACATGGAAAAATTAGAAACAAAATGTTCCTTTGCCAACCTGAAGAGTCTTGGTTGTATTTCTATTTTCCACCTTAGTTTAAACATAATACAGCACTGAATGAAATAAAGTCAGACACAAAGGGACATATACTGTATGATATATGAGCCCACTTAGATGAAAGAAGTATCTAGAATAGACAAATACTTAGAAACA
Source organism: Orycteropus afer afer (assembly GCF_000298275.1). Lineage (NCBI taxonomy): Eukaryota > Metazoa > Chordata > Mammalia > Tubulidentata > Orycteropodidae > Orycteropus > Orycteropus afer. The sequence continues at coordinate 7,599,731 of NW_006921615.1, forward strand.
AAAGTGTATCCGTAGTTATCAGGAGCTGGGGGTGAAGGAGAGAAGGGAATGGAAGTTATCATTTAAGGCATATTGAGTTTATGTTTGGGATGATGAAAAATCTTTGGAAATGAATTGTGGTGATGGTTGTACCACATGATGAATGTAATGAATATCATTTAATTTTACACCATTTTAAAATAGTTAAAATAGCAATTTTTTATTACATATATTTTACCACAATAAAATTATAAATTATTTAAATATTCCAGCATTATTTATTAAAATTTACTACTAAAAAAGTAATCATTTAATAGCAAAGGCACTGCTTAAAATAATGCAACATACTCAACCTTTTGGGATCCCAATTTTCACACGTGTAGAGTGAAAGGAATTCCAGTGCTGGTGAGAATGTAAGTTGCAATAACTTTTTGAAAAACTAACTGACAGTATCTATAAAACAGAAAACATATCCACCTTAAACTAGATGATCTCTAAGGTTCCTTCAGGTCTAGCCTTGTATGAATGCATGACTTCTAGTTAATTTCTACTACAACTCAAAACATCTATGATTTATTGTAATGTGACATAGAAATATCCAAATTTAATCTTTTAAAATCTTTTAAAACCTCAAGTGAAGACAGCCATGGGTTCTGCTGCAATTTTACTGCCTGAGTATAAGCATTAAAAAAGCAAGCCCTTTGCAATTTTTCACAAGGGTGGCTAGAACCACAGAGTTGAGGCAAGCCACACACCACTACCCAGTTCTGTGCAAGACATGGGCAAAGGAGAGGGAAGATTCTAGCAGCCCAGGAAACTGGGCACCTACCATGTAGAGGGGTATAATACTGAGGACTCTACCTGGCATATTAATTCTCACAACAACTATAAAAGGAGATATGATGAAGAAACTGGCACTCAAAAGGGTTCAAAATAAATGGGAAGAAGAATCTCTGCCATTTTCTCCTCTAAAGTAAAATCCACTAATATTTTAATTGGCTACACATGGATCAGGAAGAGATTTATCTATTATTTTCATTATATAGACTCCCCAGTATAGAAGAAAAGGAGGGAGAAAGGGAGGAAGGGAGAAAGGAAGGGACGGGGGTATGCTTTGGATAATCCCACTTTGGGTTCCTCACCTCTAAAGCAAGGCACTTACAGCCTCATGCCCAGGCTCAGCGCTAGTTCCCTGTAAAAATCTTCACTCCCATTTTCTCCTCTCTAACACTCAAAACAAAACCCCTTGCCATCGAGTTGATTCTGACTCATAGTGAAACTGTAGGACACAGTAGAACTGCCCCATTGGGTTTCCAAAGCTACAAATCTTTACAGAAGCAGACTGCTTCATTTTTCTCCCAAGGAGCAGCTGATGCATTCAAACCACTATTTTACAGCTAGCAGCTGAACACTTAATCAATGCATCACCAGGGCACCTTCCTCCCTTCTACTCAGGTTATTTCAGGAAGAAAAATGCCATTCTTCCTCTTCCTTAGTTTTTAAAACCTGCTAAGTTTTCCAACCAACTTGAGTTTGAGTTTATTCACAAATGCTTCCCTAACCATGGAAGTGCACACTTTTCTCTCCCTTCAGAAGTCCTAGAGGAGAGTGAAGGAGCCCTGGTGTCACAGTTAAGCTTTTGGCTACTAACTAAAAGGTTGGTGGTTCAAACCCACCTGCCAGTTCCATAGGAGAAAGACTTCACAACCTGCTTCCATAAAGATTATTTTTTAAAAAACACCCTCACTCCTGTTGAGTTGATTCAACTCATAGTGACCCCTCCTTGAGTTTCCAAGGTGCTATCTCTACAGAAGTAGATTGCCCAATTTTCCTTCCAAGGAACGGCTAGAAGGTTTGAACTGCCAGCCCTCTGGTTGGCAGTCAAATGCCTTAAGAACTAAGCCACCAGAGATTGTAGCCAAGAAAGTCCTATGAAGACAGTTCTACTGTCACATGGTGTCATTATGAGTCAAAATTGACAACAGCATAGGAGAGTGGTGAGTACAAGCTCCCAGCTGCCAAACTATGGCAGTTCAAAATCGAGCCCTCTACTTTTGCTGCTGTGAAGGAGTAGACATATTTTTCTCTATTCCTTTTGTCAAGTACAACCAAAAAACAAATTATATACAAAACAAACATAAGAAGATGCTGAAATATGTGGAGAAGAATGCACACTTGCTAGGGACCGTGGGACCCAAGGAACAACACAATTATGAGTTCCCTGGGTTTTCTTTATGTACCTGGGATGTGGTGGTTGAAGTGCTTGGCTGCTAACTAAAGGGTCAGCAGTTCGAACCCACCAGCTGCTCCACAGGAAAAAGATGTGGCAGTCTGCTTTTGTAAAGATTACAGCCTTAGAAACCCAGTTCTACTCTGTCCTACAGGGTCACTATGAGTTGGAATGGACTCAAGAGCACATAGTAACAACAACAAAAACAACAACATCTCAGACTTGGAGATGAAGAAGAAAATGGACACACATAAAACAAGCCCCAATAAAAGCCTATTCTCTCTAGTCAAGGGACCAGGAAAGGGACAGGCCAGCAAGACAAAGCTTTTAGACAATAACTGCTCTAATCCAGTCAAACATCACCAAAAAACAGAAAGCAAAAAAGCTGTGGTCCATGACTACCCACACCATCAAAGACTGAGTAGGGAGCCTGGAATTTCACCCTTGCAAGGTTGTAATAAGGTGCCCCAACATCTCCAGCAGGGTAGTGGCAGGTAACAAGGTCTGGCCTGCCCTTTTCCTGGGTGTCAGTGAAGACCACGTGGGGAGGCTAGAATTCTCTTCCCATCTGACCATAAGGAGAAGCCACAACTCAGAGCTGTCAACAGAGCACTGTTGGGGAACCTGGACTTCTACCTCCATCTGGCACTAACAGAACAATGGAACTTCTAATAGAACAATTTCAGAGAAAACTAGCTAAAACAGATTGAAATAAGATCCAGGATCTCTTAAGGTAACACAAAAATATCTAAATTTCATTTGAAAATAATTTGCCATACCAAGAACCAGGAAGATCTCATATTGAAAGAAAAAAGACAATCAAGAGATACCAATATGAATAGGATGTTGTTGTTGTTGTTATTTGCCATTGAGTCAGACCCAACTCATAGGGACCCCTTCTTGGGTTTCCAAGGCAGTATCACTATGGAAGTAGATTGCCCAAATACGATAAAGATGTTGAAATTATCTAACAAAGATTTTAAGGCATTCATGTTAACATGCTTCTGTGAGCAATGACAAACATGCCTGAAACAAATGAAAAACTAGAACATCTCAGGAAAGAAACAGAAGATATAAAGGAAAGTCCAAGTGAAATTTAAGAAACGAAAAACGCAACAACAGTAATAACAAAGATTGGCTAAACAAAAAGGAAATGATAAAAGAAGGAATTTGAATAAAAAAACAAATGTAAATTACATATTTACATTTAAATACATGTAAATTAAATTGGCTATAAATTTTAAAACAAATGTGTGTGCACACACATGCATGCACACACATACACAAAAGCAGACAAATACGCAACCAAATTACACATTTTAGAAGGATACTGTGGTAGTTAAGGTTATGTGTCAATTTGGCTGGGCCTGGTTTTAAGTGGCTGGGCAGCTGGATGTAGTACTCCCCATGATAAGACTGGTAATCAGCTCCACAGTGGAATCTAGAGGAGCAGCCGTAGGGATGTGGTCTGCTTCCAGTAAATAAGAAGCCTTGAGGAAGGTCTCCAGCTGCTGGCATGTTTGAATTCTGCATGTAGCCGTGTTGTCGTTCAGCAGCCTGCCATGTTGTCTGCCAATCTTGGGAATGTTAATGGACTTGAATCAGTGGCCTGACACGTGGTTTGATAATTTGGGGACTGTGCCAGTTTGTCAACCTTGGGTTTGTCAGCCTCAACAGTTAGCAGCTGCCTGAGTGAAGAGGCCCCAGCTCCAATGGGCCAGATGCAAGAGGCAGAGCTGAAGCCCAAGGTCAAGGAGCTTTCATCCAGCCCCTAGAGTTGGCACTTTGAACTTCAAAGTGACTTCCAGCCTCCTAAACAGTAAGAGAATAAACTCCTGTTTGTTAAAGCCACCCATTTGTGCTATTTTCTGTTAGAGTGGCACTAGGTAACCAATGCAGTACCTATGTGTTCAAAGACATTAAATCCATTATGGTGGATGTCTATGGAGAGGGGGAATCAGGGATCATAGATGATGGGGATAAGAAACAAGAGAAGGGCCCTGAATAGAGTATGCCCCTGATTGTAAGCTATGGACTCAGGAATCTAATTAAGTTGCTTATCGATACCTGGGTCCAAAGCAAAAGAAGTTAACAAAAAATAATGAATAATTATATAAATTAAGACAGTATTCTACCCTAGACTTTGTTGCAGAGGTAGAAGTTGAAGAGAAAACTAACATTTCTCTCCAAATTATCATTTCAAAACAAATACAGATAACCTGATCTCACCCAATTATTGATGTTATATAACAAAATTAATGGCTTGAAAAACACATATTACTTCGTGTATCATTTCAAAAAAAGGCATTATCAAGATCTCAAGGATTTTGCCAGTGAAAATAGCACTTCTGTGACACTAGTATTTTTTTTTCCTCATTTTTTTCTTTTGTTCAATATGTTTACCACTGATGAATCAGAGACATGCAATCTAGAGAAATGAAAATAACCCACTAGATATCTTGGGAACTCAAAGAGCTGGAGTAAGGTATGCTTGCCACTCAAGATCCCTGACATTTGCTCCCCAGGGTTAGAAAACAGATATAGGTGGGACAGAAAATTATTCCTTTGCTCAAAGTAAATAAACAGCTCTTCTGGAAGCAGAAAATATAAATCACCAAGCTATAGGGAGCGCTGGTAGCATAGTGCCTAAGGCACTTGACTGCTAACCAGAAGGCTGGCGGTTCAAACCCACCAGCCACTCCTCGGAAGGAAGGTTGGGCAATCCTACTTCCGTAGTGATACTGCCTCGGAAACCCAAGGAGGGGTCACTATGAGTCAGGGCCGACTCGACAGCAAATAACAACAACAACAACATAGGGTTCCTCGTTTTCTGGCCATCGTAGCATCTGTACCTGTCCATCATTCTAGTGGCTCATCCTCTCACCCCAACCAAAGGCTGGTGCTAATTAATATATTCAGAAAAAAAGAAATGAATTGTAATACTTAACATAAATGATGCTAACGTTAACAGTTGGTATTTCTTTCTTTCTTTCTTTCTTTTTTTTTAGGTACAGTTACAGTCTTCTTTATTGATGGTACACGACAAGGTTGGGCTCTCTAAGCCCCTCCCCTTCTTTAGGGGGTCTGGATGGAAACTATAGAGGATGGGAGATTCTCAGTGTGTTGGGGATGGAGTTGGGGCAAGGACTTCCCAGCAGCCAAGGGTTTCTCTCTTCCTCTAGTGCTAGTGCTGGGGCTGGTGGTCCAGGAGGCTCTTATTCCTTGGAGGCCATGTGGACCATAAGGTCCACCACCCTGTTGCTGTAGCCAAATTCATTATCATACCAGAAAATGAGTTTAACAAAGTGGTCGTTCAGGGCAATGCCAGCCCCAGCATCAAAGGTGGAAGAGTGGGTGTCACTGTTAAAGTCACAGGAGACAACCTGGTCTTCAGTGTAGCCCAGGATGCCCTTTAGGGGACCCTCCGATGCCTGTTTCACCATCTTCTTGATGTCATCATATTTGGCGGCTTTCTCCAAATGGCAGGTCAGGTCCACAAAGGACACATTGGGGGTGGGGAAACGGAAGGCCATGCCAGTGAGCTTCTCATTCAACTCAGGGATGACCTTGCCCACAGCCTTGGCAGCACCAGTAGATGCAGGGATGATGTTCTGGGCAGCCCCAAGGCCATCACGCCACAGTTTCCCAGAGGGGCCATCCACAGTCTTCTGGGTGGCAGTGATGTCATGGACCATGGTCATGAGTCCTTCCACAATGCCAAAGTTGTCATGGATGACCTTGGCCAGGGGGGACAGGCAGTTGGTGGTGCAGGAGGCATTGCTGACAATCTTGAGGGAGTTGTCATACTTCTCATAGTTCATACCCATCGCAAACATGGGGGCATCGGCAGAAGGGGCAGAGATGATTACCCTTTTGGCACCACCCTTCAAGTGAGCCCCAGCCTTCTCCATGGTTGTGAAAACGCCAATAGACTCTACAACATATTCAGCACCAGCATCATCCCATTTGATGTTCATGGGATCTCGCTCCTGGAAGATGGTGATGTGCTTCCTATTGATGACAAGCTTCCTATTCTTAGGCTTGATGGTACCATGGAACTTGCCATGGGTAGAATCATACTGGAACATGTAGACCATGTAGTTGAGATCAATGAAGGGGTCATTGATGGCAACAACATCTACTTTGCCAGAGTTAAAAGCAGCCCTGGTGACCAGGCGCCCAATACGGTCAAATCCATTTACTCCGACCTTCACCATCATGTCTCACTGAAGCGGCTGGGACTGCACAAGAGGGTGTGGCTGTCTGTCGAACGGGGAGGAGCAGAGAGCCAACAGCTGGTATTTCAGGAGAGTGGAATTATGAGTGTTTCCCCTCTTTTGCCTGTATGTATTTTTTCTGTGAACACACACTGCTTTAGTCACTGTGAAAACATTTAAAAACAAAATGTTGTTGTTGGGTCAATTCCGACTTCTAGCGACTCAAGACAGAATAGAACTGCCCCAACAGGGTTTCTGAGGCGGAAAATCTTTACAGAAACAGACTGCCACACCTTTCTCCCATGGAGTAGCTGGTGAGTTCAAACCACTGACATATCAGTTAGCAGCCAAGTACTTTGCCACTGCATCAACAGGATGTTGTGAACAAAATAACAATACCAGTTCATTAGTTACAGGGTTTAGAAGGTAACATTCCATTTGGTGCACTAGTAATTTTACTGTAAATTACTAGTTTCAACTAATAACTTTATTTCAAATTCTACTGGCTCCCTGTGTCCTTGAGAAAAACAATCTGCCATTCACCTTGCTTATGAGATACTCATGGTGGAGTTGATTATAACAGGTCTTAAGCTCCTATGATTGGACAAGAACAAATATTGAGAAGGCAATCCCATGACTAAATTTCCTGCCACCTCTCACCCTACCCCCTACAGACATACACATTCCATTTACTTAGCAATATTGTGTCGTATAATTTAGTGGTTAGAGATAAGGACTCTGGAGTCAAACTGTCTGAGTTCCATCCTGGCTCCTCCACTCCCTAGCCACAGAACCTCAGTCAAGCTATTTAACTTCTGGGTCCTTTGGATTTTTCTACGAAGGGAGGATAAAAATGGTAGCTCCTTGAGAGGTTCATTTAAGGATTGAATGAGTTAATTCACATAAAGTGCTTAGAACTGTATTTGGTACATTATAAGCATTCAATAAATGTTAGCTAGAGTAATTATTTAAATAAAGTTTCATTATTCAATCAATTTTGAAGCAATATATAACTCACTGCCATCCAGTTGATTCTGACTCATAGAGCCCCTGTTGGGTTTTCAAGGCTGTAAATCTTTATGGAAGTAGATCACTTCATCTTTCTTCCAAGGAGCAGCTGGTAGGTTTGAACCACATGCTTTTTTGGTTAGCAGCGAAATGCCTTAACCACTATACTACCAGAGCTCCTTGAAATGTTATATAGTAATATAATGTTTAACACAAAAATGATTTACATTTCTTTATGTTTCTTTACAAACTTTAACTGTATCTTAAATACACATACTTACACACATACATACACACACACTCAGCATCCTTTCATTTCCAAAGACAGGCAAAGAAACTGAAACATTTCCTTCTAGAAACTACACCTGATGGAATTACTCAAATATTTTTCCATATTTAGATTGAACTGAAATATAAAAACCAGAGAACCACAATCAAGAGTTCCTTCTGCTTAAAATTCCAATGGCTCTCAATCACCTGAGAGATTTGGATCTTAATTCCTGAGGGTGGCTCAGGAGGTCCTCCAAAGCTTTCCCTCTCCCTTTCTCTGTTTCTTCCCTCACAATCACCAGTCACACAAACTCCTCACTTTATGCAAAGATCCTTTAAGGCTCTCAGGCCCTATACAGAATTCTTCTTCTACAGAATACCCTCTTAGCCTTCCATTTCAGAAGCTGCTTCCAACTCTTTAAACTTATCTCAAAAACTGCAGCCTCTAAAGTTTTCCTTGGGAATCACTAGGTTTGGGGCATCCACTATTTTGATGATTTGCTGTAATTATTTGAGCCCATATCCTTCTTTATAAGGGTCATGAGGTTGAAGACTTTTGGCTAATTCTACTTGGTTGGTACTTTTTAACATAATAACTATCTGGCACTCAAAGAATCAGACAACATGAGACACATCTCTATCATAGCAGTTGGCTTCAAGTCAACTCCAATTCACAGCAACCCCGTGTGTGTCAGAGTAGAAATGTGCTCTTTAGGGTTTTCAATGGCTGATTTTTCTGAAGTAGATTGTCAGCCCTTTCTTCAAAGGCACTTCTGGATGGGCTTGAACCTCCAACCTTTCAGTTGGCAGCTGAGCACAGTAATTGTTTGTTGTTGTTGTTATGTGCCGTTGAGTCAGACCCCACTCATAGTGACCCCTCCTTGGGTTTCTGAGGCAGTATCACTATGGAAGTAGATTGCCCAACCTTCCTTCCAAGGAGTTCAAACCCACCAGCCTTCTGGTTAGCAGTCAAGTGCCTTAGGCACTATGTTACCAGAGTTCCCGGTAATTGTTTACACAACCCTATAACAGTTACCAGCCCTTGGGAACCTCCATGTCCATTTCTTCATGGTGAATGAGCTAAGCAGGATGCGGGGAAGCACCCAAATGAGTCACTGGTCACCTAAGGTAGAAGGCGCTTTTGTCAAAGTGCTCTCTGTATGAACTCAGTTCATAAGTCACAAGGAGGCTAGGCTATAAAATCAGCAAGGAAAGCAAAAAAAAAAAAATTATATATAAGGCAGTAAAAATTTCCCTTGACAATTCTTTAAATTGCCAATAAAATATGGTAATATGTTTTAGGGAGCTCTGGTAGCATAGTGTCTAAGGCACTTAACTGCTAATCAGAATGTTGGTGGTTCAAACCCACCAGTCACTCCTTGGAGGGAAGGCTGGGCAATCTATTTCCATAGTGATATTGCCTCAGAAACCCAAGGAGGGGTCACTATGAGTCGGGTCCAACTGGACGGCACATAACAACAATAACCATATGTTTTATGTATTCAACTCAGTACAGTTAATACTTATATATATCTTACTTTATATAAAACTCTGTATATTACATAGTGGAGAACATACATTACATGCAAACTATAACTTTACCACATATTTAATTATATAAAAAGAAAAATGGATATGGTTGGATTTGCAAGTTAAACATGTATAATGGAAATCCACAATTTAATATTTTGGTCAATGATCAGAACACAACTTGCAGATAACACAAGGCTAGGTGAAAACAACAACATTTATTGAACATTTACTTGTTGTTGTTGTTGTTATGTGCCGTCGAGTCAGACCCGACTCATAGCGACCCCTCCTTGGGTTTCCCAGGCAGTATCACTATGGAAGTAGATTGCCCAACCTTCCTTCCGAGGAGTGGCTGGTGGGTTTGAACATTTACTACATGACATTAATTCTCAAAACTCAAAGAGGTTAAGTACTATTATTATCCACACTATATAGATGAGGAAACTGAGACATAGATAGTACAAGTAAATTGCTCCAGGTGACATGGCTACTGAGCAAAGAAACTGATAGGCAAATCAAGGTGGTCTGGTTCCAGAGACCTGCTCTTAACCATACCCTATGATTGCCTCCTTTAGGATAAAAGAAAATCATAATTAAGGAGAAAAGTAGAGTATGGGGTAGCTGTAAATGAATAGATATTTGTGGAGGGAAAATCTTACAGATTTTAGTCTAAAGCAAACTCAGCTAGGGCAAGAATGTGAGGTAGCCATCAAAAAAAGTGAATGAGTCTTGGGTCATTTTAACACTTTGTCCAGAACTAGCCAGGGAAAGGTCCCATTGTATGTTTGTTGGAAAGGTCAGTCCACACATATAGCAATGGAAGTTAGCTCTAGTTACGTTGTTATTGTCATGTGCTGGAATGTCAATTACAACCCTAGAGGATAGAGGAGAATTGCCCCATACTGTTTTCAAGGCTGTAAACTTTATGGAAGCAGACTACCATATCTTTCTGCTGTGGAGCAACTGGTAGGTTCAAACAGACCTTTGAGTTAGTAGCTGAGCAATTAACCACTGTACCACGAGGGCTTCTTCTAATAGCATTGCTGTTGTTGTTGTTGTTATTTGCTGTCCAGTCGGACCGACTCATAGCGACCCTTCCTTGGGTTTCCGAGGCAGTATCACTACGGAAGTAGATTGCCCCATCTTCCTTCCGAGGAGTGGCTGGTGGGTCTGAACCGCCAGCCTTCTGGTTAGCAGTCAAGTGCCTTAGGCACTATGCTACCAGAGCTCCTAGTAACATTACAAAACTAAAAATGTTAAAAGGAGACAAGCAAGGGTTTGGAATAATACCTGATGGAGGAGTGGGCTTGGGAGAGGGGGATGAGGCTAAGGGAGAATGTGAGAAGGCGGTGCACTTGCAAACCCAGGGAGACAGCTGAACACAGTGTTCCAGCACAGGCTCTGGAATCAGACTCCCACACTCAACAGCTCAGTTACATACTCCTCTGTCCCTCTTGGTTTCCTTCTTTGTAAAATAGGGATAATACTGATTACTTTGTAAAATTCTTGCCAAGAAGAAATGAGGTGATAAAGTCCTAAGCACCTTACCTGACCCATAGTAATCACTCCATAAAATTTTGCATCATCACGATTATATAGCACCAAAGGGAGAAGTTTACAAAACAAGAGATTCAAACGTGAGAATTAATGTCCTCATTGTTAGATGTCCCAAAACAGAATGTGCTGCCTTGCTATAAGGCAGTGAGCTCTCCAATGCTGGTAGCCTTGTCTAGCATTTGATAGATAACATCCATGCATTGGGAGGGTGTGAGCTCAGAGGTGGAGGACCCACTGTTTTGACATTCTGATTAGCCAGTGAAGGAGCTCTGGTGAAGTAATAGTTAAAACATTTGGCTGCTAACCAAAAGGTTGGCTGTTCAAACCTACCAGACCCTCCTTGGGAGAAAGATGAGGCAGTCTGCTTCTATAAAGATTTATAGCCTTGGAAATCCTATCCCATAGTTCTCTGTCCCACAGGGTTGCTATGGGTGAGAATCAGCTCAATGACAGTAGGCTTTGGTGAGTTATGAGCCAGTGGCTCCATGGTATAGCAAGTAGAGATACATAGGAAAACCAACAGGAGAAACAGCACTGGAATAAAATGAGTAAAATATATACCTTCAGCTTCAGATAGTGTGGGCAAGATGACAGTGAAAAATAACCTCATAAACTTAAAAACTGTGCAAAGGGGAACAGCAAGACTGCTTTTTTTTCCCCCCAAGCAAATTCCTGCTGTAAATAAAAAATCTAATGGTGACCCAGATACATGGGCATTTGATTCCCTCCAGAGGGCGATTCGATTACAGCCCCACACCACAGAACCACAAGTGGCAGCATCACTAAGCAGAAACCACTGGGGTAGATGTTTCCTTTATCCTACAGTGAGAGAAGGGGACATGGGTACATGTTTATGCCCCTAACCTTATTGTCCACACGTGAGACAGCATCTCCTGCCTCACCACTCACCAAGAGGAGTGCCTGTGTTGTCAGGGCACTTAAAGGGTTGTCAGAACCCTGGCCAAACCCAAGAGAAACTACCAGAAACCAAATAGAAAGCAAGGCCTAAAGGGCAAAAAAGTCAATGAGGTGGAAATGATTGTCCAATAAACATATTTTCTGAAGGCTTATTTTTACTCTATTGATTTTTTTGATTCCCATTAAATCTTACCATGTTTTTAATGGCCTTTCATGTTACTTACTTTTCTTTCTTTTTTTTTTTTATCAGAAAAAATAATCAAGACATAGCCACCAATTTGAAAGAATAAGATTTAACAAAGCTGTTGTTGTTGTTGTTATGTGCCATCGAGTCAGACCCGACTCATAGCTACCCCTCCTTGGGTTTCCGAGGCAGTATCACTACGGAAGTAGATTGCCCCATCTTCCTTCTGAGGAGTGGCTGGTGGGTTTGAACCTCCAGCCTTCTGGTTAGCAGTCAAGTGCCTTAGCCACTATGCTATGAAAGCTAAGTGGCTAATATTGACTAGAAAACGTTCCTTCTGACCTCAACAACTATGCTGGTGAAAGTGCTGAAATTGATCCCAAAGTTTCAAATAAGAAAACATTTGTAGTTTAAAAAGCTGTTTCATAGGTAGACAGGCTAAATGATCAGGTTATGTCTAAAAAAAGAGAATATACACATGATCATATTTAAGGCTGGCAGATGATATTTCTATATATGCATTTGTATGTGCTATAAGAATGTCCACATAAATAGAACTAACAGGTGGCAAAGTTATAACAACTTCTAGGTCACAGCCAACTTCCCTGAGGAACAAGTTGTTGGGTCCATGGGCTCAGGACCATGGTCATGGGGGCTATCAAGCTAAACTGGTAAATACACTAAACAAAAACACTGTTCCACATCCTACCTTGATGAGTAGTGACTGAGGTCTTAAAAGCTTGCAAGCACCCATCTAGATGCAACAATTGGTCTCTCCTTACCCAGAGCAAGGAAGAATGAAGAAAACCAGAGACACACGGAAACAATTAGTCCAAGGGACTAGTGGACCATGCAAACCTTAGTCTACATGACCTGAGACCAGAGAACTAGATGGTGCACAGTCAAGTACTTGGAAAGGTATCAATGCAGAAGATTCTCTATAGAACAGGAGAAAAATGTGGAACAAAACTCAAAATCACTTAAAAAAAAAAAAAAAAACAAAACACATCAGGCTTACTGGTCTGACAGAGACTGGTGAAACCTCCAAGACTATGGCCCCTAGTCACCCTTTGGACCTGGAAATGAACTCATGGTTGTGGCTTCCAGCCCACTGAGACAGGCATATAAGGTGAATATTTTCAACAGGTAGGTTTACACACACATGCACACACACAAAAAGCTGTTTCAAGTATAGGCTGAAAATGCAGTCAGAATTCTGAATGACCCTTTCTTATGTTTTTTATAGCTTTTCATGGTCCCATGTAATGATGATGGCTGTCATATTACTATTATGTTGTCATAAGCACCAGCTGCCCATTACAGAGGGCCATCTATCATACAAATTAAGAAGGTAGAAATTCTAAATATGAATTTCCAAACTTTTATCAATGGAAAGGCTTTTTTCATTCTTTTCTTTCTGTTTTTGTTTCCTGAAGTCTTGATGTTATTAAAGGAAAGACCCGAAGATGCTGTAAATCGAGTCCTTGAAATAGGTTGCAGTTAATTATCCATAAACCCTAAGAAGTATATGTATATGTTCAGTCTTTGGCTTCATCTAGTTTT
>NW_006921615.1:7613286-7621844 GCF_000298275.1 Orycteropus afer afer
ATATATATATATATATATATATATATATATATATATATAGACAGAGGCATCTACTCCACATGTCATCAAGTCAGGTCTGGAAACCTGCTAGTTGGGGACACTCATCCTATCTAGCAATTATAGTCCCCTAAAGATACCTTCTTCAGAAATGAATTGCTATCATGCATTTACCTTAAAGGTGTTAAGACCAAGACTAAACTAAATGTTAAGTTTCTTTTTTTTTAAGTGCAATAATTTGTTGTTGTTATCAGATGCCATCAAGTTGTCTCCAACCCTATGCACAGCAGAACGAAACACTGCCCAGTCCTGTGCCAGCCTCACGATCCTTGTTATACCTGAGCCCGTCGTTGCAGCCCACTGTGTCAGTCCATCTCATTGAGGGTCTTCCCCTTTTTCATTTACCCTCCACTTTACCAAGCATGATATCCTTCTCCAGGGAATGGTTCCTTCTGACAACATAACAAAAGTAGATGAGACAAGGTCTGGCCATTCTTGCTTCCAAGGAGCATTCCAGCTGCACTTCTTCCAGGACAGATTTGTTAGTCCTTTTAGCAGTCCATGGTACTCTTAGCATTCTTCTCCAACACCACAACTCAAAATAATACTAATAACAAAAAAAAGTCTCTGTAAGAATTTTCTGCTTTCAGAACTAGACAGTGCCCAGCTACCACTATCAATCACTCAGAGGGGGATCTATGTAAGATATCCTAGATAGAGTGGGAGAACAATGTGAAACAAAACTCAAAATATATAAAAAAAAAAAGGGACCAGGTTTGCTGGTCTGATAGAACCACTGAGACTATGGCCCCTAGCTGCCCTTCAGGTCTGGAATTGAACCCACTTCTGTGGCTACCAGCCAAACAAACGACAGGCATATGAGCTGAACATTTACATCAGCTAGATACACTCCTTCAAGAGATCAATCATGGGAGAATAGAAGACCTGTGTATGCACAGGGAGATAGCTCGGGGGGCAGGAGTACCTGGGAGGACACAGGGAAGAGTAACTATGGGGAGGAAGTGGGAAGAGAGCTGTTGCATTGTGGGATATTGCAATCAATGTCATAAGACAAAGTATATGTGAGCTGCTGTATGGAAAGAGAATTGGCTCTGTAAACTTTCACCCAAACCACAGTAAGAATTAAAAAAAAAAAAAAAAAGAAGAAGAATTTTCTGCTGTCAAGAAAATCATGGGCATTTTATGTCTGTAGGCACTTGGGAAATTCCACAGTCCCAGCCCTTTGTTATACAAGCAAGGACACTGATGGCAAAGAAGTGAACGAGCAATAATGTTACTTCCACGCCCTTCAAGAAGAACCACCTTTCTCTCTATGCACAGGTATTCTCATGGGAAGAATAGGGAAAAATCCAGCTCTCTCTTGTCCCTGATCCAGTGGTCTTTCCTGGTGTATTTCCTGATGCCCTTTTGTTGTTGTTGTTGTTGTTTGCCACAGTATTAAAACACACACTGAAACAACAGTTTTGAGAACACACCATAGAATATCCACTCTTCCATCTGCCTTGGGTTATTTTTGTTCTTCAAGGAGGTCCCTCCCTAACCTTTGCAAGTGCCTTGTTATCTATTTTCCAACTCAGAGTTTTGAGCAGTTCCCAATGGAATCCCCTCAAAGTGCAAGGAGAAGGGAAGACAAGAGGCAAAAGCATTAAGAAGCCAAGGAAAAGACCCTTAAGAAGTTTAGCTTCTTATTTTAACTCTTCCATCCAAGGAGTTTCCTTTCTATTAGTCCCTTAATGACCTAGCCTCAAATGTGAAGTGCCCAATGAAGTGGAGAAATAAAACATTATCAGGATAACCTGGGGCAAAAAGAAACTCAACGGACATTTTTCTGAAATACCCAGAGAATGACGGTGCAGGGAGGATAGAGATCATTAGTCAGGCAGGTAGGTACCATAGATCAGAGCTTCTCTTAGTCATAGATGTGTTCTCAGGGCTAAAACTGGGCACCTCCACCAGTGAGCAGATATCTCTGACCAGAATAATCACAGGTTAGTCCCAAAAAGTAAAGAAACCAGGTGTGGGCGGAAAAGCTGCAGAAGCCAGGATGTTGATTCAAAGTTGGAAGGAGGATGTCAGAAGCACTACAATAGCCTCTGTTGCATCTCTTCTGGGGTAGGCAGAGACCATGCTCTCAGGTAGTTTAGGAACTTCTAGTTTCCTAGGTTCTCTGCAGTTTGTTGGGATTCAGTGTCTCATTCTCAACTCTAGAATTCATCAGTGAGGAGGTAGCATATGGTCCTGGTGAGAACACAGACTCTGGAACCAAATGCCTACATACAAATACTGCTTCTGATACTCACTGGTTGTGTGACCTTGGACAAATTACTAAGTATCTCTGTGCTTCAGTTTCCTCATCAGTAAAATGGAGATAATTAATCATAATACCTACCTATTAGTGTTGTTGCTTGTATTGATAGGTAAAGTATTTAAAAGACTGCCTTGTATATATTAAGGGTTGGCTGTTATTATCATTTTCCCTAGGGATTTTATCAGGTCTTGGATCATATTACCCAAACTCACAGGAAAAGTGATGATGGGTTAACCAGAATGCAATGCATAATTTTAAATCAAGACTTATAACTAGCAACACAAACAGCAGAAAATAGATGAGTGGGACCTTCAAAAATTAAATTGTTATGTGCCTCCAAAGACTTCTCCAAAAGAGTGAAAAGAGAAACTACAGAATGGGAAAAAGTATTCAGCAATGACATATCGAACAAAGGCCTTATCTCTGAAATTTACAGAAAATTCCAACACCTCAACATCAAAAAGACAAACAAACCAATTAAAAAATGGGCAGAAGACATGAACAGACACTACACCAAAGAAGATATTCAGGCAGCCAACAAACACGTGAAGAAATGTTCATGATCACCAGCCATTAGAGAGATGCAAATCAAAACGAGATCCTATCTTGCCCCAGCGCTAGTAGCAAAGTTCAACAAGACGGATAATAACAAATGCTGGTGAGGATGCAGAGAGATTGGGACTCTCATACACTGCTGGTGGAACTATAAAATGATACAATCACTGGTAAGCAGTATGACGATTCCTTAAAAAGGTGGAATTAGAAATACCATTTGACCCAGCAATTCCATTACTAGATATATATCCTAAAGGAGTGAAAGCCAGGACAAGAACAGATATATGCACACCCATAGTGCCTAAGGCATTTGACTGCTAACCAGAAGCTGGCTGTTGAAACCCACCAGCCACTCCTCAGAAGAAAGACTGGGCAATCTACTTCTATAGAGACTGCCTCAGAAACCCAAGGAGGGGTTGCTATCAGTCAGGATTGACTCAACAGCAGTGAGGTTTGTTTGTTTGTTTGTTTTTTTGGTATGTTCATCACAGCACTATTTATAATAGCAAAAAGATGGAAACTATCTAGGTGCCCATCAACAGAAGAATGGATAACCAAACTATGGTATATACACACAATGGAATACTATGCAACCCTAAATAACGCAGAACCTGCAAAACACCATATAACGTTGATGAACTTGGAGGACATTAACAAAAAAACCAAACTCACTGCCATCAAGTCAGATCTGACTCATAGAGACCCCTTGTTGGCTTACCAAGGCAGTATCTCTAAGGAAGTAGATTGCCCAATCTTCCTTCCGAGAAGTGGTTGGTGGGTTTGAACCATCAGCCTTCTGGTTAGCAGTTAAATACCTTAGGCACTATGCCACCAGAGCCCCCTGGAGAACATTATGCTGAGTGAAGTAAGTCAATCACAGAAGGACAAATATTATATTAGTCTGCTATTGTGAAAAGTCAAGGAAAAGTTTATATATAGAAGGAGACTTTCTTTGTTGGTTACCAAAGGTAGGAGGGAGGAGAAGGAACACTGCTAAATAGGTAGAGACAGTATTGATTTGAGTGAGGGGAAGGGCAATGCACCCAATGTGAGTGATCAACACAGTGGCACCGAGGAAGAAGTCATAGAGAAGTACATGGGAGATACAGGCAATAAAGATGAATCCTTCTGCACATACAGTACTGCATTGTCATTGATGGAAAACATTGATCTATGGCTGGATAGAAGGGTAAACATGCTGAATGATCAGGTATGTCTAGGCAGAGGGGAGTGTGCCCACGACCATGTGTAGGGTTGGCAGACAATGTTTCTACAAGTGTATTTGTATGTTCTGTAAGAATGTCCAAGTATATAGTAGAGCTGACAAGGGACAAGGTTATAGTTACTTCTTGGCCACAGCCAGCTACCCAGAGGGAGTGAGTAGTTGGACCTGTGGGCTCGGGACCATGGCCCCAGGGGACATCAAGCTCAACTGGCATAAGATACTACACAAAAACATTTCTACACATCCTACTTTGGCGAGTAGCGACTGGGATCTTAAAAGCTTGCAAGCAACCATCTAGATGCAACAATGGGTCTCTCCTTGTCCAGAGCAAAGAAGAATGAAGGAAACCAAAAATGAATGGAAACAATTAGTCCAAGGGACTGTTCGACCATACAATCCTCAGCCTATATGACCATGAGACCAGAAGAACTAGATGGTGCCCGGCTACCACTGTCAACCACTTGGAAGGGGATCTGCGTAGGAGATCCTGGATAGAGTGGGATAACATTGTGAAACAAAACTCAAAATCATAAAAAAAAAAAAAAAAAAATTTGCTGGTATGATAGAGCCTGGTGAAACTAAAAACATGGCCCCTAGCTGCCCTTCAGGTCTGGAATTGAACTCACTCCTGTGGCTTCCAGCCAAATAAATGACAGGCATATGGGCTGAACATTTACATCAGGTAGATACAGTCCTTGGAGAGATCAATCATGGGAGAACAGAGGTGTGGTGTATGCACAGGGAGTCGGCTCAGGGGACATAAGTGCATGGGAGGGAAGGACACAGAGAAGAGGTAACTATGGGGAGGAAGTGGGAAGAGAGCTGTTACACCGTGGGAAATTACAGTCAATGTTGTGAGACAAAATGTGTATGAACTGCTCTATGGGAAATGGATTTTCTCTGTAGACTTTCACCCAAATCACAATAACAAATAAAGAAAAGAAAAAAAAAAGACTTATAACTAGCAAGTAGATGGGAAGTCAGGTTAGCTGGATAGCATATTTTCCATTCAAGTAAGGGAACTCTAGTTGAGAAACCAGATTGAGATTAGAAGGATGCTTTTTGAGCCCAGAGTCAGATCATTCATCTGAGTGGTCACGTAATGAAAGGCAAGTCACTTGTCCACTCCTGAGATTTTTGGTGCCAATGGACTTGAATACTTGTGTTGGCTGACCAGAGTACACTCTGCCCAGAATTATGTTAGATACAGACTGACCAACTCTTAATGCTCAAAGCCTTTCTTTTTTTGATATTCTATCATATAGTTAGTCCCGAAAAAAGCTGATTTAAGCTCACTGATAATAAGAGCAGGTTTTTCTGGGAGGCAAATAAGAAAAGAGGAGTTTGCTGACAAGGGAGAGACTAGAGTACCACAGGATCAGGGGTGAATCCAGAGAGAAGAAGTCAAGGCCAAATGTCAGCCTCAAGACTGAGCAGAGGGTTGCTATAATAGAACAATATACACATTACTTCGTTGGTTATATCAAGAATGCAGAAAGTTCATGATCTTCAAACTTTAGCTATCTGGCTATCTCTCCTTTGTCACCTCCCATTTTTCCATTACCACTGAGGTCAGGCTGCTTCAATGGTGTTCACTCAGTGATGCACTTCAGTGAGGACTGGCTCTGGAGAGGGGACTGTGAGCATCTCCTCCCAGTTTGCACTCAGTGATCTCAAGTTGGTGACTTTAGATCAACCATGGAGTAATATTTACACCACAGAAATGGGCTGTTGCTGTTGCCAGCTGCTATGGAGTCAGGCCCTGACTAACAGCAACCCCATGTAAAATAGAATGAAACACTGCCCAGTCCTGCACCATCTCCAATGGCTAATTTTCAGAAGTAGATCAACGGGTATTTCTTCTAGACTAACTTAGTCTGGAAGATCCAGTGAAAACTGCTCAGCATCACAGTAATGCACAAGCCTCCACTGATAGACAGGTGGTGACTGCGCAGAAGGTGTATTGGCTGGGAATTGAACCTAGGTCTAATACATGAAAGGTAAGAATCCTACCACTTAACTATGAATACACCCACGGAATATGCTACAATCAGGGTTGCCCCACTCCTACCCCCCACCCTGCCTGGAGAGCCACTTGTTAAACATTTGCCAACACACCACTGGGCTGTTTTTCCACCGCTTCACTAAAATGGCCCTTATGCACAGATGACTTCATTGCCACTAAATTCAACGGACACTTTTAAGTCACTTTCTAGTTCATTTAACAGTTGATCATCTCTACTCTCTCAAAACTCCTCTCATCTCGAGCTTCTAGGACTCTCAACTGATTTTCCTTCTGTTTTGAGGTACATTTTCTCAGACTCCACAAGCTTCCCTTTCCCTACAAGTCTTGGGAATGTTTGCTATTTCCCACTGTTCTCTCCTTCATCACTGTACTAGGTCCTTTAAGATAGTTGGGTCATCACCTCCTTCAGGGAGACTTCCCTGACTTGCCTGGTCTGGTTTATTCCCATTTCTATACATCTTTGTCCTTACCTCTACCACAGATGAACGTCTATTTACTTGTATGGCACCTCCCCTAGAATACGAGGACCTGGAATATAAGAACCAGGACTAAACAATAATAAACTCAAACTCACTGCCATTGAGTTGATTCTGACTCATAGCAAACCCCACTGAGTTTCTGAGGTGGTAAACCTTTATGGAAGTAGACTGCCCCATCTTCCTTCTGTAGAGCAACTGATGGGTTTGAACCACTGACCTTCTGGTTGGCAGATAAATGCCTTATTCACTATGCCACCAGAGCTCAATGAAGACAAACAGCTGCCACTGGTACTTAATATCTGACAGGCACCGTACCATGTGCTTTACATAGATCATTCTAGTTATACTTTATACTAGCCCTATTATTTGTCCCATGAGAGAATTGACACTTGGAGAGTTGAAATGATTTGCCCAAAATTACACAGGCTACATATGAACTGCCAAGGGCAGGCAGTAAAGCCAATGCATATAACCATTGCCCTATAATACCTTTTCTAGTTTGTGTATCCTGAGTATTTGATCCAATACGTGCTTGAAGGGAAAAAGGAAGGGAGGAGAAGAAAAGGCAGGAGAATTTTGTAAAAGGAGGTATTTTGTGGTCTGAATACTAGACTTTTGTTAATAAACATTTATGGAATAAATAAAATTGCCCCACACTCCAATTTACTTTAAAAAAAAAAAAAAATCTTTCTCATTTACAATGGTAGTTCACTCTACCTATCATTTTCCAGGAGTTTCTGGGTGATGGAAATGGTTAACATATTTGGCTGCTAACCAAGTAGAGTTGGTGGTTCAAATCCACCCAGAGGTGCTTTGGAAGAAAGGCCTGGTGATCTACTTCCGAAAAATCAGCCACTGAAAACCCTATGCAGCAAAACTATTCTGCTGTGACACACATGGGGTCATCATGAGCTGGGGTTGACTCCACAGCAATTGGTTACTATTTTTCAGGCTCAAACAGATAGGGATTTTGTATTATAAAGCACAACCTTAGGCTCCTTAGTACCAAAAATTACTACACTGAGGAAGGAAGAAAAAAATAAATAAATAAAACCTGAACCTGCAATCTCTCCCACAAATAGCAAAATACCTTAAGCTATGTAAATATGATATTAGTTCCATTAGTACCTGTCTATTTTCTCTGATGGATCATTTTGTTTTGTGATTTAATCTCACTTTTCTGGAAGAAATAAAAAGTATCCTCTGGGTTTGAGTGTCTGTTCATTTTGAAAGCAAAAGAGTCTTGTGTTTGGGCAAGAACTGTTCCACGGATACATTTGTGCAATTGTGAATGTTGTTACTTGCCCTAGGTCCTCGGGGTAATTAAAGGGTCCCAGGTACTCACTGGAGGGTGTATGCTTTTGTGTCTATAGCAGATGCAGCTGTGCCCAGGGAGGCTGAATGAATGTGAACAGCACAGGGGAGATGTTCCTGGGAAATTAACACATCATTAAATGGCCTAGGAGGGTTGCAGAGTGCCTCTCCTAATAAAATCCACATCTCTGGAGCAATTTAGCCTGTATGGAGATGCTGTGGGAAATTTATAAGATTCTCATACAGTGAACTCTATTATTCTTATCAATGGAAGAAAAGACATGAAGGTGATAAATTTTTATTTGGCTTTAAAGCCCAATAGAAACTGCCCTTCAAGTGTGGAATTGAACGCACACTGGTGGCTTCCAGCCAAACAATAGACAGGCATATCAGTTGACCATTTACCTGAGGTAGATACACTCCTTGGAGAGAACAAGCATGAGAGAAAGAAGGGCTGCTCAGGCACGGGGAGACAGCTCAAGGGGTAGGAGTGCATGGAGGTAGCTATTGGGAGGAAATGGGAGGGGGGATGTTGCATTGTGCTAAATTGTGGTCAATGTCATGAGACAAAGTGTATGTGAAGTGCTGTATGGAAAGTGTATTTGCTCTGTAAATTTTCACCCCAATCACAAT
>NW_006921615.1:7621944-7633116 GCF_000298275.1 Orycteropus afer afer
ACCCAAATCACAAGAAATGACAAGAAAAAAAAAAAAAAAAAAAAGCCCAATAGGAAAAAAAGAGAAAAGAACAAAAATGGAAGTGGAAACACCTGGCCCACCCACTCTGAATGATGATGCACAGCATTTCACTGAAAGGACACATAGTATTCTTTAGAGAAGTTCTACAATGTTCCTTCCAGTGAGATATGAGAAGTAATATGTGGCTTTTGAGAAATAACAAATAGTCAGGAGATTTGCTGACCCATAAAAGCTTAAGGACAGCTTGAATCTATGTAAAAGGGAACATTAGCACACTGAAAAGCACTCTGGGCAGAGATTTAGCTTTACGAGACATGCTAAGAGCCGCCATTTTTATATCTTATACTGCACGTGCTTAAGCTGTAATTATATGAAATTATATGTATAATATGATTCTGATGTAATCCTCACCCTATAAAAGAAGCTTGGAAAGCACCTACAGGTAGACAGAATCTGAGGGAATTCCCCTGTCTCAGCTCATGCACAAATGCAATAAAGGCCATGTCCTTTGCTCTTCACCTTGATTTACTGGCTTAAATCACTCTGGGCAATGGACTCAGCACTTGGCAGGTATCATAAAAACCTTCCAAAGTCTAAAGACACTAGTCTTTTGTTGGGAGCCCAGAACCTAGAATAATCTTCAAAGTGATTTACTTAAGATTTGACTCTAGTCCTTTAAGAGATGAGTGCGTATACATTTTCTCCTTTAATACCACTGTATTTTGGTAAACTAAATCCATTCAGTGAATATTTACTTAGAACTGAGCTTTGCCTGTTATGCTATCTAATCAGTCGGACCCAGCTCATAGGGTTGTTATACTTTCTCCAGTATATATATGAGGAACATTGAGTCTCAGATGTCATGTGTGTAACATGACCAAGAATACATCTTGCATAAATGGCAGATCTAAGATCCAGATTCTCTGATCCCAAGTTCACTCTTCTGTGATTGAATTTTACATTACTCCATCATCATCAAAGATTTCATTTATAAAATGACTCTGCTTGGAAATGGAGAACCCAGGCAGGAAGCAAGAAGAGTGATGCTACATTCAGGAAATTGCACCTAATGTTACAAAAGAAAATGTATATAAATTGTTGAATGGAAAACTAATTTGCTCTGTAAAATTTCACCCAAACCACAATAAAAGAAAAAAAAAATCATTCTGCTGACATTAGAAATCAACTCAAATAGCTGTCTGTGACCTCTATGTATATGCTTTACTGGAAACTTGGGACAAAAAGAGTTGACTGCAGAGGTCAGAGAGTGTGAGCTGTCTGTGCCCTAAGCTGGCTGCAGATGATGGAGGAATTCCCACATGCACAACCACTACTACAGAGTTCTTAAACTCTTCATTTTAAACCCCTGCATTCCCTAGAGGGAGCTCTGGTGGTACTGTGATTAAAGCACTGGGCTGCTAACCAAAAGGTCTCTGGTTGGAACCCACCAGTGCTCCATGGGAGAAAGATGAGGCAAGTCTACTTCTGTAAAGATTTATAGCCTTGGAAACCCTATGTGGCAGTTCTACTCTGTCCTACAGGGTTGGTGATAAGAGTCAGAATCAACTCAATAGCAGTGGGTTTGGTCTGGCTTCCCTTGAGACCATCAATTCACTGGATTTCAAATTGCTGCCCCAGAATATTACCAGAAGAGCTAGTGATTTTCTAGAGCTATCTGGAGAAGGTGGAAACAAAGAAGGGGAAAAACAAAACACACAGAAACCCAAACAAATACAAACTGAGCATATGATGTGCCTAGTATTGTTCTCAGTATTTTATGGCTATCAAGTCACTCAATCTCATACCAACCTTCAAGATAAGCACTTTATTAGCCTCTTTGTATAGACAGAGAAACTGAAGCATGGAGAAGTGAACTAATGTGCTCACTTGGTCTGTAAGAAGTTGAAATTTGTTGTGAGCCCACCCTTGTACCACCATAATGAATCACCTCATCACCAAATGCAGATTCTGCAACAACCATCAAAGCTGAAGAATAGTCTCCTCCTCCTCCCTACCTTCTTCAAGGAAAGGAGAGATGGTGAAATGTAAATTCATTCTGGAGTTGAAGAGTGAATAGAAATCAGAACACCATATTGAGACTCTACATTATGGCTGAGTATCAGGTGTTTCTTCTGCCCTTTGCCAACAGATGATCAAGAACTGCCCCCTCTATGAGTAAATGGACATTCACTTCACCAGGAGGTGGTTATGGACAGACCTGGGCTTAAATTATTTGCCACTTCCATGCTTTAAGGAGCTGTGGTGGCACAATGATTAAGGCTTTCAGCTGCTAACCAAAGATTGGCATGTCAAACCCACCAGCTGCTCTGCAGGAGATAGATGAGGCAGTCTGCTTCTATAAAGATTTACAGCCTATGAGGGTGTCTATGAGTTAGAATTGATTTCATGGCAGTGGGTTCAGTTTGGGATCTTTGCTGTGGGAACACAGGCAAGATGAATCTCAGGTTTCTCATCTACCAAACATGTATAAAAGCCAATCCAAACTCACTGCCGTCAAGTCAGTCCCGACTCATAGCAACTCCTCCTTGGGTTTCCGAGGTGGTATCTCTATGGAAGTAGATTGCCCAGTCTTCTTTCCAAGGAGTGGCTGGTGGGTTTGAACCATCAGCCTTCTGGTTAGCAGCCAAATGCCTTAGGCACTACTGATACCTAACTCACAGGATCTTTATAGTGATTAAAAGAGCTCATAGGACCAAAGTGCTTAGCAAGCATGGTGCTTGACACATTGCAGGGAAGCAGTAAAGAGGAGCCTTTCTTATACAAATCACAGGAGCGAAATACGTGTGTATAGCCACTGGCCTGGCTCAGGTGCTAGGAGTAGAACAGAGATTTTTACAGTAAGGATAAGGATAGTCGGCAGTTCCCAGCACTATCCAGCAGAACTCAGAGCCAATACCTTCACTACTGATTTTTCAAACCCCAAGCAAGCTGCGCCAAACATTGTTAAGGGAGAATGGGCAGGTTAGGACAGTATAGTAAAATGAGCTTGGCCTATTTTCTGGGAATTGTCTTGTATCCTAGTCTCTCTTAGGAGCCTTGGTGGCGCTGCGGTTGAGGCATTGAGCTGCTAACCAAAAGGTTGGCAGTTTGAACCCACCAGCTGCTCAGCGGGAGAAAGATGAGGTGGTCTACTTCTGTACAGATTTACAGCCTTGGAAACCCTATGAGGATCACTGAGTCAGAATCGACTTGATGGCAGTGGGTTGGTCTCTTTGAAGAGTCCCTGAATAGTGTGAAGAGTTAATGTACTTGGCTGCTAATTGAAAGGTTGAAGGTTCACGTCCACCTAGAGGCACCTTGGAAGAAAAGCCTAGCAATCTACTTCCAAAAAATCAGGCACAGAAAACCACATGGAGTGTAGTTCTATTCTAACATGCATGGGGTTGCCATGAGTCAGAGTTAACTAACTGGCAACTGGTGGTGGAAGCCTCTCTGAAACCTAGATTTTCTGCCCCTAAATGCTGCTCTATTTATGAGAGGTCTATAAGTGGAGGAGAAAACAATGGTCAAGTCAGAGGACCTGGGGTTCAAGGGGCTTGTGGTTCCTCCCCTGTGTGAGCACTGTCAGTCTCTGCTCAGTCAAAAAGGAAGGACAGTAACACCTGTCTTACTTCCAAGAAAGGTCCTTTAGTGGTGCAAATGGTTTGTACATACATGGCTGCTAACCAAAGGTTGTAGGTTCAAACACACCTAATAGCACCACAGAAGAAAGACCTGGCAATCTGCTTCCATAAAAATTACAGCCAAGAGAACCCTATGCAGCAGTTCCACTCTCTAACACGTGGAATTGCTATGAGTCAGAATTGACTCAACAGCAATGGGTTTTCTTGGTTTTTAACTCAAAGTGGGGAATAAACTGATTGTTTGTTTGTGGCTCTTTTCAACCACAAGTTGCTTAACTGGGAAACAAAGGCAGACAGTGTATTTACATTTTCTCTTTTCTCCTACCTCAATCTGACCATGTGATCCTAAAAGTCAGAACATGGATTCCCTTTGCACAGGCTCTTTTGCTGCCAGTCTGCCCTGTGGCTCTAACCCCTATATCCTCCCAGAGAGCCCACAGACAGTCTGAGCAGAGCCACCACCACCAACGTCTTCAGGCCTGGATCACCGTCTCCCAAGGTCTCAGCCAGAGGTTGGGCTGTTTACTTTTGATTTTCCAGTAACTCCTGCTTCCAAGAGCTCACCACAAAACGAAGAAGAAGAGAAGTGGCCACAAATGGCCATGGCCAAGGCTAGCCAAGGCTGAAAGGCAGAATGTGGCTAAACATGCCCCTACCTTTCTCATTTCACTACTGAGAACATACTCTGTTTAGAATCATCCCAGAAGGCCAGTAAACCAGTTACTGACTATGATAGTCAAGGTTGTGTGTCAACTTGACTGAACCTGATTCTAAATGTGTCAAGCAGTTGTAATATAGTCATTCCCATGATGAGATCTGATGTAATCATCTCAATGATGAGATATGCTACGAGCAGCCAATCAGTTGTTGAAAGGGAGTTTCCCCCGGGGTATGGCTTGCTTCCAATATATGTTTGGGCATCCTGGGAACATTCTCTGGCTATCTGCTGGATCTGGTCCTGCATCTAGCTCATCATCTTCGGTTCTTGGAGCTGAACCAGCACCCTGATTCATTGCCTGCTGATCTTGGGATTGTTACCTTCACAGCCTTGTGAGCCAACAATCTGCCATTTTACCTGCTGATCTTGGATTCATCATCTTTGGAAGTCAGCAGCCTGATACACTGCCTACCGATCTTGGTTTCATCAGCCCCTGCAGCTGCGTGACTCAGGGAATGCCTCCAGCTTGACATCTGACCCACAAACTTGGGACTTGCCAGCTTCTACGACTATGTTAATCATTTCCCTAAGATTATTTTCTCTCTCTTTTCTCTCTCTCCATATGCTTCACTGGTTTTGCTTCTCTAGAGGACCCAGCCTAAGACACTGACTCACAATGATCTTGTGTGTGTCAAAGGAGAACTGTGCTCTGTGTGGTTTTCAATGGCTTAACTTTCCAGAGGTAGATCACCATGCCTTTCTTCCAAGGTACCTCTGGGTAGAATCAAACCTCCACCCTCTCAGTAAGCAGACAAGTATGTTAACCATTTGCACCACCCGGGGACTCTTCCTCAAAGGAAGTGGACAGGAATTAGAAGTGCTGCATGGGTCACAGAGTAGAGGATGGAGAAGAGCCACTAGAGGTCAGAAGGGGCTCCTTAGTAAGCAGGTATTGGGAAGATGTAGGTGGCCCATGGCAAAATGCTATCAAAAGAGATAAACTAGGTGAGCTGATAATGACACAAACAGCGCCTACTGCTCAATGGTGCCCAGGGCCAATTCTGGCCAAAGTGTGTGTGTGTGTGTGTGTGCGCGCGCACGTGTGCACGTGTGTGTATACATGCATGTGCCTGTTTCTCACTGTCTCTCTCTCTCTCTCTCTCTCTCACACACACACACACACACACACATACACAGTTTCTCTACACTTTGAAGACCATGTGATTCACTGGAAGTGTCTGACCTAGGATCCAGGAGTCCTGACTGTATTACTTTCTAGTCTTGTGGCCTTCATCTGCCTAGGCCTCTGGTTTTTTGCTTATTTTTGTAAAATAAAGATACTGGACTGGATCAGTATTTCTTCAAGTGTGAATCTATGTGTGCAAGTGTGTACACTAGTCTCCAGGAAAAAGAGTTCTGGGACCAACTAAGTTTGGAAATGCCAATACTACAGGTACAGGGGCACCCTCTGCCTATTCCTGGTGGTTCATGATAGAGCTACAGAAGTCAGATCCTTCATGTCTTCTGTATCTCTAGACACATAATTAATGATAAATATACATTTTAAAAATGAATTGGAACCTGAAATCTTTGAAGCAACCCTCAGAAATCCTCAAAATATCACTTGAAAGTAATAGGTAGCAAATTATTCTTCTTCTCAGGAATGATTCAACTGTAGATAATTAAGAATGGCCCTCAAGTTCCTGAGACTCTCTGAATAGCATCAAGTAAATGCATCTAGAAAGTTCCCCAGAGAAGCTAACACACTGATTACATCTTGAGTGAGGCAGAAATTTGGTTTCTCATGCTGAGTACTTTTATTAAAAAGTCAAAGATTTACTGTATTTTCTGTTTTATTTGATTACCTATCAATGTCTGTCATTTTCAAAGAAAACATTTGTACTATTTCCTGTGTCCAATTTTCACCATGCTCAGGATTTTACCTGAATTGCTTGAAAAACACCCATCTCACTGCATTGCCTGTGTTACTACATTACTCTACACTGAGAAATAATTTTGTACCGCACACTGACTTGGCGGGGTGCTAAAAATTCAAAGAATAATCAGTGGTCCCAGGACCCAGTAGGTATACCTTCTACCTGAGTGGACAGGTAGGTAATAAGAATTGATAATGAAGAGAGACAAGGGCTATGACAG
The DNA here is from genome assembly GCF_000298275.1 of Orycteropus afer afer. Classification (NCBI taxonomy): domain Eukaryota; kingdom Metazoa; phylum Chordata; class Mammalia; order Tubulidentata; family Orycteropodidae; genus Orycteropus; species Orycteropus afer. The sequence goes on from NW_006921615.1 coordinate 7,628,425, forward strand.
CCATGACAGAAACCATTACAAATGCTATGGGAGTCCAGAGAAGGAATAGACTTGTTCTGCCTGAAGACTGGGGACCAAAACCAAAAACCAAACTCACTGCCGTTGAGTCGATTCTGACTCATAGCAATCCCCTGTTGTATTTCCGAAGCTGTAAACCTTAATGGAAGGAGATCATCCCATATTCCTTGTACGGAGTGGCTGGTGGGTTGGAACTGCTGACCTTTTGATTAGCAGCCAAATACCTTATCCACTATGCCACCAGAGCTACACCAAATGGCCAGGTGTGGGCTGGCTTGTAACATTAGAGCAGATCTGTCAGGTAGTTAAGAGAATTCTAAGCACAGGAAATGTACTGCAAAGTTCATAGTTAGAAGGCATGTTTAGGGGCTGAAGCATAGTGAATGATGAGACTGGAAAGAGTTTAGGGCCAAACTGTGAGTGCCTTGATGTCCTAAGTTAAGGATTTGGTCTCTGCACTGGAGACAGAAGGACTCCCTTTCGCCGGCAGGAATCACAGATAGAAGACTTCTTTCTGTTCTCTCCTAAGAGCTGAGCTGCCCTGTCCACATGTGCCTAATGCACACCAGGTGACCTGAAACAAGTGACTAAACAGGCCAGGACGATTCTATGGATAAAAACAAAGCACTTCTACTGACCTGAAACCAAACAAACCAACCCAATATCATCGAGTAGATTCTAATTTATAGTAACCCCCATTAGGTTTCCAAGGCTGTAAATCTTTACGGAAGTAGATTGCCTCATGTTCTTCCCATGGTGGATTCGAAACATCTACCTTTTGGTTAGCAGCCTACTGGCTTAACTACAGTGCCACCAGAGCTCACCTGAAGTCATGTTTAAAATCTCTACAGTAATCCTCATTATTTGCATAATCCATATTTGCAAATTTGCCTACTTGTTAAAATTTATTTGTAAGCCCAAATCAATACTCCTAGCATTTTCATAGGCATGGATAGAAAGGTAAAAATTTTGAGTCTTCTGACTGGCACTTGCCCAGTTAAGCTTTCTGTTTTCATATTGTAAGTCTCCTTTTTGCTGTCTATTCAGTTTCATCTTTTATTCACATTTTCATGCATTTTTCTGGTGATTCCACTGTTTAAAATAGCCCCAAGCTTAATCTTGAAGTGCTATCTAGTGTTCCTAAGCCCACAAAGGCTCTGATGGGCCTAATGGAGAAAATACATGTATTAGATGACCTTCATTCAGGCATGAGTTATAGTGCTATTGGCCATGAGCTCAATGTTAATGAATCAATAATATATATTAAATAAGGTGTATTTGAGTGGTGCAAACAGTTAACACACTATAGTGACCCCTCCTTGGGTTTCTGAGGCAGTATCACTACGGAAGTAGGATTGCCCAACCTTCCTTCCGAGGAGTGGCTGGTGGGTTTGAACCTCCAGCCTTCTGGTGAGCAGTCAAGTGCCTTAGGCACTATGTTACCAGAGCTCCTCAATAATATATATTAAATAAGGTGTATTTGAGTGGTGCAAACAGTTAACACACTTGGCTGCTAACTGAAAGACTGCAGGTTCTAGTCCACCCAGAGCCACCTTCAATGAAAGACCTGGGGATCTACTTTCTGAAAAAATATCAGCCATTGAAAACCCTGACACACATGCAATTGCCATGAGTCAGAACTGACTCAACAGCAACTTTTATTTTTCTTGGTTTTGTTTTTTTGATAAGGTGTTTTAAAACAGAAACACACATAAAACAAGGTTATGTATTGATTGGCTGACAAAAATGTGAACAAAGGCTTGAAAGAATCTAATTCTGAATTTCCCCTTACAGCAATGGTTCTACTACCACAAGTGAAGAAAATTGACTGTGTCTTTCAAGACTGAATAGATAATCCCATGTGAGAAGCCATGTCATATCACACAGCTGTCAGGTCACAGATTCACATGAGATTTAAAGAGTATCAGAGGGTGTGCTTTTTATCATTCCATGTGGATCCAGGTAAGGGGCAAGCAGAAGGAAATGAGAAACAAAATGTGTCATAAAACAGAAATTTACTCACACTATTTACAGGATGTAGAATGCTTGTGGATTCACGCCACAAAACAGTAATAAATTGCTTGAAGATCTCTGGGCAAACTGCTCATGTGGTTAAGTAAATTGAAGAGTAATGTTTTCATTATTAGACTTTCTGGTTGCGAAAAGAGAGAAACTACAAAACTACACCAAATCAACATCTGCTAAACAAAAGAGCTTGGTGTTTCCTTGGAACCTGAGCACATGTTCAGTGGTGATCCTCTTTCTATTTTGTTACAAAACGAAACGTCAGTGGGTTATGGAGTGGGGACTCTTTCTAGGTTTCTCTTTCCAACATGAAACATTAACTTTAAAGCTAAAATGTAGGGCTTGTCATTGTGGTCCATTGTTTCTGAAGTCACCCAAGAGCTCAAAGGAAATACTTAATCAGAATTGGGGAAGTTGTGCATCTTCTCACTTAAGCAGTAGGTGATTGGAATCAACTCTACTTCAGTGACTATTTCTTCTCCTTTTCTTCTTCTAGATTGGGTATGTTTTATAAACTTTATTGCTCTAGTTTTTTTTTTTTTTTTTTAACAAAATAAGGTGACTTGGCAATAATAACCTTTTTCCCCCCCCCCCTTAATGTGTGCATTCAAGAATACTCTGGTTGAGAATACGAGATTTACACAATTTTGGTATTCATATCACCGGCAGCTGACACTGAAGAAGCTCCAAACTCAGACCCCAAGAGCCCATGGTGTCCATGTGGAAACTGTCAGTATTTATGGGCAGGGATGCTATGTCCCAAATGTCAAGAGTTCACAAGTACTCATACAAGCACTAGCATCTCCTAATTGGAGAAACAAAGGCCAAAGTGGTAGCATTGCTCCTCTATCTCTCCTGATCATGTTCATGCTCCAAGCCTGACCGGCTAAGAGACTTGTCATAGTAGAGACTCAATAGGGAGGAAGCCCTGAAACATACATCACAGTACAAAAGAAAATTGAGTCTTTTCTTCTTACTGTACATATGCCTTAGTGAAAATAACCTCTCATTTGGAGCACTGTGTTGCCTACTCCTGTGATGTCAGTTGGGCAAAATGAGATCATGAAATCTCCCAGGACCCAGTAGGTCAGACTTTTCTCTGTCATTTCCACCTGGCTTAACCACTCCTCTAGGTTCCAAGAGACCTCAATTACTGAATGAGCACCTGAAGGCAGCAGCACTTTGCCTCCGGGAATTGACTGACTCCTCCCAACCAACTTGCAAGACAAAAGTTGCAGGGGAAGCGGAGAACTTCTATTTCCAACACTGTAACCCAAAACAAAGGAGCTCTGATGGCACAGTTGTTAAAGAATTTGGCTGCTAACCATAAGGTCTGTGGTTTGAACTCACCAGCCACTCTATGGGAGAAAGATGTGACAGTCTGCTTCTGTAAAGATTTATACACTTTGGAAACCCTGTAGGGCAATTCTACTCTGTCCTAAAACATTGCTATGAGTCAGAATTGACTCAATGGCAGTGAGTTTGGTCTCTTGGTTTTAACCCAGGACATGGACCATAATTTTACAACTCAAAAACACCAAGTGGCTTGTCCAAGTGATCCGAAAAGAGACACTCAGTCATTTATTATCACACTGATAATAAATAACATTTATTATCAGCCATAGGACCACATGGACTCAGACAATCCCCCAAAACATAACTTGCCTTTCCTAATTTCTGGGGAGATTGCATCCCCTTTCTCAATTCTATGACTCTTTGATCATTTTTTGAATTATTAAACATTAAGTGTACATTTTTGCTAAATCCCAAATCACTGTCTTCTCTACCCTCTCCTCACTCAATTCCTACCCCAAATGCAGAGATAACATCATGGTGATATATTTTGGTCTTTGTAGATCTAATAAAAATAGATTTTCTATATTCAGGCATCACATCTACAGCAGATAGCATGTCATTTACAAGCCACTCAGTAAAGGTTCATCTGCTCTGGTGGTATAGTGGATAAGGCATTTAGCTGCTAACCAGAAGGTCGGTGCTTCAAACCCACCAGGTGCTCCAAGGAAAGAAGATGAGGTGATCTACTTCCATAACGATTTACAGCCTAAAAAACCCAGTAGGGGTCATTATGAGTCAGAACAGGCTTGATGGCAGTGACTTTGGGGTATTTGGGGGTTGCTGTTGTTGAGTGCCATCGAGTTGTTTCTCACTCATAGTGACCGTATGCACAGCAGAACGAAACACTGCCTGGTCCTGACTCAGTGCCACAATTCTTGCTACACTTGAGCCCATCGCCACTGACACCATATCAATCTACCTTGTTGAGGGCCTTTTCCTCTTTCATTGACCCTCCACCTTACCAAGCATGACATCCTTCTCCAGGGAATCATCCCTGCTGACAACATGACCAAAGTAGGTGAGATGAAGTCTAGCCATTCTCACCTCCAAGGAGCATTCTGGCTGCACTTCCTCCAGGACACACCTGTTAGTTCTTTTAGCAGTCCACAGTACTTTCAGCATTCTTCACCAACACCACAACTCAAAAGCATCAACTCTTCTTCGGTCTTCCTTGTTCATTTACCACCTCTCACAAATGTTTATGAGGCAATTGAAAATACCATGGCATGTGTCAGGCACACCTTAGTCCTCAAGGAGACATCTTTGCTCTTCAGCACTTGAAAGAGGTCCTTT
>NW_006921615.1:7633476-7634764 GCF_000298275.1 Orycteropus afer afer
TGATTTTAAACCATGCAATGTTCCCTTTTTCTGCTTGAACAACAGCCTCCTGGTCTATGTACAGGTTCCTCATGAGTACAATTAAGAGTTCTGGAATTCCCATTCTTCTCAATGTTATCCATAATTTGTTATGATCCACACAATCAAATGCTTTTGCACAGTCAATAAACACAAGTAAACATCTTTCTGGTATTCTTTACTTTGAGCCAAGATGCATCTGACATCAGCAAAGATATCTCTTGTTTCACATCCTCTTCTGAATCCAGCTTGCACTTCTGAAGTTCTCTGTCAATATAATGTTGGAACTGTTTTTTAATTGTCTTCAATAAGATTTTACTTGCATTCAGTATTAAGGATATTGTTCAATAATTTCCACATATTGTGGCATCACCTTTTCTTGGAATGGGTACAAATATGAATCTCTTCTAGTCAGTTGGCCAGGTTCCAAATCTCTTTGCATAACCGAGTGAGTGCCTCCAGCGGGGCATCCATTTGTTGAAACATCTCAATGGGTATTCCATCAATTCCTGGAGCCTTGTTCTTCGCCAATTCCCTCAGTGCAGCTTCGACCTCTTCTCTCAATACCATTGGTTCTTGAATATATGCCACCTCCTGAAATGGATGAAGATCGACCAGTTCTTTTTGGTACAGTGACTCTGTGTATTCCTTCCATCTTCTTTTGATGTTTCCTGCACCATGCAATATTTTGCCCATAGAATCTTTCAATATTGCAACTTGAGGCTTAAATTTTGTCCTCAGTTCTTTCAGCTTGAGAAATGCCGAGTGTGTTCTTCCCTTTTGGTCTTCTAAGTCCAGGTCTTCGCACATTTCATTATAGGCTTTGTCTGCTCAAGCTGCTCTTTGAAATCTTCTGTTTAGCTCTTTTATCTTGTCATTTCTTCCATTTCCTTTAGCTACTCTTCACTCAAGGGCAAGTTTCAGAGTCTCTTCTCACATCCATTTTGGTCTTTTCTTTCTTTCTCGTATTTTTAATGACCTCTTGCTTTCTTCATGGATGATGTTCTTGATGTGATTCCACAATTCTTCTAGTTTTCAGTCACTGGTGTTCAATGCATCAAATCTATTCTTTAGATAGCCTCTAAATTCAGGAGGGACATATTCAAGGTCATATTTTGGCTCTTGTGGACTTGTTTCAATTGTCTTTAACTTCAAGTTGAACTTGCATATGAGCAGTTGATGGCCTGTTCCACAATCAGCTCCTGGCCTGGTTTTGGCTGAAGATATTGAGCTTTTCCACCGCCTCTTGCCACAGATGTAGTCAATCTGA
>NW_006921615.1:7634864-7640952 GCF_000298275.1 Orycteropus afer afer
AAGGCCAAATTTTCCAACCACTGGTGATTCTTCTTTGTTTCCAACTTTTGCATTCCAGCCACCAGTGATAAGCAACACATCTTGATTGCATGTTCAGTCAATTTCAGACTGCAGAAGTTGATAAAAAAATCTTCAATTTCCTCATCTTTTGCTATGGTGGTTGGTGCATAAATTTGAATAATAGTTGTATTAACTGGTCTTCCTTGCAGGCATATGGATATTATCCTATCACTGACAGCATTGTACTTCAGGATGGATCTTGAAACATCTTTTGTGATGATGAAAGTCACACCATTTCTCTTCAATTTGTCATTCCTGACATAGTAGATCATATGGTTGTCTGATTCAAAATAGCAAAAACCGGTCCATTTCAGCTCACTAATACCGAGGATATCAATCTTTATGCGTTCCATTTCATTTCTGACAACTTCCAATTTTCCTAGATTCACACTTCATACATTCCATGTTTCGATTATTAATGGATGTTTGCAGCTGTTTCTCTTCAATTTGAGTCATGCCATGTCAGCACATGGAGGTCCTAAAAGATTTACTTTATCCATATGATTAAGGTTGGTTCTACTCTAATGAGCCAGCTCTTTCCCAGACCTATTTTGAGTGCCTTCCAACCCAAGGAGCTAGTCTTCCTACACTGGGTCGGACAACATTTCCAAGCTATTCATAAAGTTGCCCAGTAATGTATCAGACAGTGTTTCTCTGCTATTCATAAGGTTTTCCCTGGCCAATTTTTGAGAAGTGGATGGCCTCCTCCTTGTTCCTAGTCTGTCTTAGTCTGATAAGCTTAGTCTGATAAACTGTAAGCTGTGTTGAAACCTGTGTGCCATGTGCAACTCTGCTAGTGTCTGAAACACCAGTGGCACAGCCTCAAGCCTCACAGCAATGTATAAGCCTCACAGGGTGACAAAGTGACAGACAAGTTTGTCTCCCTTAACTGCTGGAAACCTCTGCATCCTCTTCTTCCTCTTACTTAATTCCTATCTGAAACCTGCCACTCTGTGGTCCCCAGCCACTCCTGGTCCCTCCCTTACCTGGCTCTAGGGGACTTGGGGCCTAGCCTTGCCTCCTGCCCATTTTCACCTGGATATCCTGCCAGGATTTGGGGGTGGGGGTGGTAATTTTACTTCCACCCTTACTACAGATACTCAATTCACAACCTAAAAGAAAGTTTCAGGAACCCATCAGTACAGATCCTTCTTCTGTCTTCATACCTCCTCCTGTCATGCCTTCATCCCTACAGCCCAGAAGGTATTACAAAGATTGTGTGCTTTCAGCTTTGCTCTATGACAAGCATTTTGCCAGACTCTGGCAAATTCAGAAAGAGTACCCAGGGATTTAATTTCTCAGTGGTGTGTTCAGAATCTGCAAGAAGTAGACTATGACCCAAAATGCATTCATTCCATTTTCTTTTGAAAACAATTTTGCTCCCTGAGATATATAAAAGTGTAACTTACACATAATAAATCAACTGGGGGGGGGGGGCTTTTGCCATCAAGTCAATTCTGACTAATGGCAATGCCATGTGTTTCAGAGTAAAACTGTGCACAGGGTATTCAATGGCTATGGCCTTTCAGAAGCAGAAGCCAGGCCTTTCTTCTGAGGCTCCTCTGGGTGGAACAAACTGTCAACCTTTCTGTTGGTAGCCAAGGGCTCAACCATTTGTGCCTTCCAGGGACTCTGACACACAATACGTACTCAACAAATATTAGTAGAAAACAACCTTGGATCACTAGGTCCTTTGTTTTCTTTGGTCCCCACTGCACAAGTAGCACACACTGATGTATCTTGGAGCCCACTGTGGGCAGAACAGTTGCATCAATCAAATGTTATCATGCTGGAGAACAGCTGTAGGGAATGAAACAATCTCAGGCTAAAGGGGAGCCCACATGTAATCACATGGTTTGAGCAGATGCTCTGCCATGATGTTCTCCCACTGATGCACATGAATAATGAAAAAGCAATCGAATATTCTTAAGTATTTTCATTTTCACAGCAGGGACCCAGATTCAGCTATTGCTTTCATGTGGCGACACTGAAAATCAAGGCATGAATGAGGTCTTTCTGAAGCTAATAAGTGACTATTCTTTACACTAAAGAAATGTGACTAAAGTGCTTACATATGATGACTTTCTATAGCTTATCCAGCTTCCTGAGTCTCATAGTGTTGCCTATCTTAATGTAAGCTCTTAAATGCTAGACTTTATGAGGCTTTCTCCTCTATAGCATCTATGCACTGCCATAAAGTCAATTCTAACTCACAGTGACATCCGCTGGGTGTCCAAGGCTGTAAATCTTTCATGGAAGTAGACTGCCTCATCTTGCTCCCTTGGAGCAGCTGGTGGGTTTGAACTGACGACCTTCTGAGTAACAGCCTAATGCCTTACCCACTATACCACCACAGCTCCTGTCTATAGCATCTAGAACAATAATATATGCATTTACTGTTAACGAATGTTTGTTCGTTTGTTTTGACAATGATGCCAACACCAGTAGTATACCCAGGTAACTGTCCAAGTTGTCTTGACAGCAGCTACTCAGCTCACATCAATGAGTTTCAAACTTCCTCCGTATTTGGATGGAGAGAGGACAACTCGTGGTAGATAGTTGAGTCTAGTCTCACAGTTGGCCCAGGAGAACTGGCCAAGGATCTGAATGAAGCAAGAATCTAAAGCTGAAATGGCAAGTTATGTAAAGGACCTGGCTCCCTCCACACACTATCAGTTAGGCAACCCCTAGGCCATAGAAGGGGAGCTCTGGTAGCATGGTGGCTAAGGCACTTGACTGCTAACCAGAAGGTTGGCGGTTCAAACCCACCAGCCACTCCTCGGAAGGAAGGTTGGTCAATCCTACTTCTGTAGTGATACTGCCTCGGAAACCCAAGGAGGGGTCGCTATGAGTCAGGGCTGACTCCATGGCACATAACAACAACAACAACAACAACAGGCCATAGAAGCACTACTCTGCCAGAAGAAAGGCACCCATGTGTGCTTAAAAACCAGCTGCTGTCAAGTCGATTCATACTCAGAATGACCCCATGTGTGTCAGAGCAGATCTGTGCTCCATAGGGTTTTCATGGCTATAATCTTTCAGAAGTAGGTCACCAGGCCTCTCTGCCAAGGCATCTCTGAGTAGACTCAAACCTCCCACCCCTCAGTTACCAGCTGAGTACTGAACCCTTTGCACCACCCAGAGACTCTTGTCTCTGTTTAGGATTAAGATTACAGCCATCTCCTTTCAGGGCAACCACCCCCTGAGAGCCTCACAGGAAGGGAAATCCTTTTTCCGGCAGATGGTAAATGCATCTGTGCAATGAGTGAGGAGACTCAGCCCAGGCCGCAGGCCAATGTCCCCGAGGATGAGCAGAGCTCTGAGCTACAGGACCCTGCCTTGAGAACGCCCCAGCCTCAATTCCTGGAAGTTCAAAGCGAAGAAGCAAGGGCTGCAGCTGAGTTCAGTTCTCAGGAGGGCGACGGATGTTTCATCAGTAATCAGGCAACCACAGAGGGCATACTGTCCAAGTTGTCTTGACAGCAGCTACTCAGCTCACATCAATGAGTTTCAAACTTCCTCCGTATTTGGATGGAGAGAGGACAGCTCAACCCCTTGCATTCAGGAAATTAAAAAGCAGCCACTACAGGGCACACATGTAGCTTTCAGAGGTGTGTTTAGTTTTTTCCAAATAGACACTGTTCCTCCAACTGCCTGAACCTGGGGAGGGTAGAAGTACAAAGCTTCCCTACTAGGCTGTAAATTCCTTCATTTGTAATTTAGGATCTTTCCTTATAGGTGTATTGTAGGGGCTCTATGAATGAAGAATGAATTTGACCTTGAAATTCACGGATAACTGAAAATCTCATTTTAGCATATATTGTCAACATCCTATGTGGTTCAGTGGTAGAATTCTCACCTTCCAAATGGAAGACCTGGGTTCACTTTCCAATGTACCCTATGCACAGCCACCACCCCTGTCAGCGGAGGCTTGCGTGTAGTTACGACGCTAGGGCATCATAATAGGTTTCAGCGGAGCTTCCAGACCAAGACAGATAAGGAATAAAGGCCTAGAGACCTATTTCCAAAAATCAGCCAATGAAAACCCTATGGATCACAATGGTCTGATGTAGAGTCCACCATAAGTATGCCACAGACCAGGCAGTGTTTTGTTCCATTGTGCATGAGGTCACCATGAGTCAGGGGCCATCTTGAAGGCAGCTAATAGTAACACTGCAAATTAGAAATTTAAGTCCCCATGTTCAAAAAGCAAGGGGAGAAAAAAATGTTTGCTCCTTTCTTCCTCAGCCTGTTCCTCAAACCTGTCGTGTTTTTTGCTATTTAATATCACATTCTCTCAAGCACAAGGAAACTTAAAGAACAAGGATAGACTCTCACAGGCACCTAGGGCCCCACCTATTACTCAGCACTTGAAGCATGTGCCCCAGACCTCCGTCCCCATCCCCACACTCAACCATGGGGCAGAGTGCTGCAGTGGTCACTAGGTTGGGCAGAGAGGTGGGTAACTGAGAGTCCACCTGGGAAGGTCCTGAAGCAGCAGGAAGAAAAAATTCACATTGAGCCCAGGCTCCCAGCCCCTGGCATATGCTCCATCATATTTCACTTATAAAACACAAATTCAAAGACACAATTATTAAGAATTATAAGGTAGTGACCACAGAGCATTAAACCCCAAGCGAAGGGTCCCCATCTGAGCCCAAGGCCCTATATATGACTGCACTGGTTGCACGCCCTGAAGTTGTCCTGGATTTCTCTGGTCACCACCAAGGCTGCAGAGGTCCCAGTGAACAGCCAGCCCCATTTCATGAGTCTAGACTAAGGGAGAGGGCTTATTCCACAGCCAGCAACATTTTAGCAACTCCCCAGATTTTGATAATTTCCCACTTTCCTGAACCTTCCCCAGCCTTCTGACTATGGCAAATGGGGGATCTTCTTAGAATAGCTTTGAGACTCATTCCTGGAAGCTCAGTATAGAGCCTACTTCTCTAGCCCTTCCAATGACTATGCAGGCACCTGACTCCCTGTATTAATCACTTTGTGCTTGAATGAGGAAGCGTGTTGTCTACTTTCTGCAACTGAACCTGGCCTGTATACTCAACTCTTCTCCCATAGCAATTATTCCCAGGCCACAGGGCAGGGCTACAACACAGCTGCCCTGCCTAATTCAGTCACCTCCTCGGGCCTCTTGAACACTGTGCTGGCCAGAGCAGACCAGCATTACAGGTTCAATCCCCTTGAAATCGTTCTTTACAGGAAAGAGTATGTCTGGTAAGTGTTTCCAAGCAGACAAACTCCTTATAACCTAAACTAGCCTTTAGCTTCCTGTTCGTGGGAAACATTTCTATGTTACAGGCATTGAGACATAGCCAAGGTCACTGACTCCCTGAAAACTTACAGCAGGAAATGAAAGGGGAAGAAAATGCAGAGTCCATTGCGATTGGCTTGGTTGGCAGGAGCTGCACATTCTCTGTAAGTCTTGGGTCTGTAGAGGCTGAGAAGAGCTAACAGTCCTAACAGCAAGGCATTCATCAGGCAAGAAAAATACAATTAGAATCAGCATGTCCCAAATGTCACTTCAAAATTAGTGGCCTATCAAAACAACGATCACACCTATCAATTGAAGCATGGTTGAGCAAAACAAACTTGTTTAGTATAAAAGAACTGACTCTATCTTGAAATGCTCGGGGTACAGTTGCTAGGTGGTGGCTGTTTTTTGTTTTGTTTTTTCTTCTCCCAAGTCACATTAATACCAATGTGACATGTCCAAATGTTCCTCTCTGTGAAATGGATGTCATCACACTGATGATGAGCTAATCTCTTGTAATGACACATACATAAGTTTACTCCCATGTTTTACTTAGAGGAGAAGGCAATGCAAATTTACATCTGGCACAAAAACTGCCCAATCAAGGGCAGATATTACCAATCAAGTGACACAAGCTGGGCAGAGAGAGAAGTCTAGAGGGAATTGGACTTTGGGGGGTGGGGTGGGGGTGAGGGAGGTAGAATCAGGGGATAAAATGCCAAAAACCACAGAGGAGGATTTTATTATATATTATATATT
>NW_006921615.1:7641052-7661498 GCF_000298275.1 Orycteropus afer afer
TGCAAAAAGGCTAATAAGAACAGTGGTAAATGGTTAACACATAATAAAAGAGAAGGGGGAAAAAAAAAACAGACCTTAATACACATTACTTTTCCACCCCATTCATTCAAACCATTGTATTAAGTATTTGACTGCTAACCAGAAAGTTGGCAGTTCAAACCCACCACCCAATCCACAGAAGGAAGACTGGGCAATCTACTTCTGTAAAGATTTACCACCTCGGAAACCCAAAAGGAGTCACTATGAGTCAGAATCGACTCAATAGCAGTGAGTTTGGTTTGTTTTGGTTACGTGCCTGGGTGATGCAAATGATTAAGTGCTTGTCTGTGAACCTAATGGCTCAAGTCCTCCCAAAGGCACCTTGGAAGAAAGGCCTGGTGATCTACCTCCAAAAATGAGCCACTGAAAACCCTGTGGAGCACAGGTCTACTCTGACACACAGGGGGTCACCATGAGTTGGAACCAAATCCTCAGCAACTGGTTTTGTGCCCAGCATTATGCTTGAATACATGTAGAAATGGACGACTCAGTCACATATATTCACATATATGATTGCACTGCACTCAATCACATATGCGAATATATGTGACGAAATATTCCTTGGTCACATCAGAGGATGGGGGTTGGGAAGTTAATAAACATACTGGAGGACTAAATCCCTCTCCCAAACCTCTCAGAGCACCACGTAGGCAATGTTACTGATAAGAGGGAACTGACACACAAGGTATCTGAAACAAGATACTTTCACCACTTTAATTGAGGTAAATTTTTTACTTTCAAAAGAAAAATACTCTTGGCTGATAAGTTATGCACCTTATCTGTGATCTCAGACCTTAAATCAATATTGAGAAATACTGGAGAATAAGACTTTTCAAAAAAAGAGAAAAAGATGGATTCCAGAAAGAAAGATAGATGATGGCTGACATCATCCTCTTGGCAAAATTGTGGATTATTAAACAGAGCATTTAGAACACATTGAGGTGGTAACTGTGCCAGTACCAACCGCCTCTGCTGTCTTGGCATGGTTAGGAAGTCGACAGGTCAGAGGAAGGCCAGATAGAGTGTGTGTTAATTTCAGCCAAGTAACTGACAAGACTTTTCATATATCCTTTTGGGAAAGGAAGAGTCCCTGGGTGGTGCAAATGGTTAATGTGCTCAGCTTCTAACTGAAAGGCTGGTGATTTGAATTTACCCAGAGGGACCTCAGAAGAAAGCCCTTTTCTTCTGAGTGATAATACTTCTGAAAAATGAGGCACTGTAAGCCTTATGTAATGTGATTCCACTCTGGCACACTCATGGGGTCACCATGAGTAGGAATCAACACAAGAAGAGACAAATGGGTTTTAAAAACATTATGCTGCTGTTTCTGGCTGCATAAACATAATCAGAGATAGCACTGGAGTAGGTGGGGCCACATCTTCTTCTGAGACTCTCCCACCACCCCTCTGTGGGCTTAGGTTCCCCATGTTACCATGATGAGAACAAACAGACTGCTCAGGTCAGTTTTCTTGAAGGCAGCATGGGGAAGTTTTAAAAGGAAGACAGAACAACAAGAACAAATTACATACATATACCAGGAGCTCTGGTGGCGTAGTGCCTAAGGCATTTGACTGCTAACCAGAAGGCTGAGGTTCAAACCCACCAGCCACTCCTTGGAAGGAAGGTTAGGCAATCTACTTCCATAGTGACACCGCCTTGGAAACCCAAGGAGGGGTCTCTATGAGACAGATCTGACTCGATGGCAGTGAGTTTAGTTTGTTTGTTTGTTTGTTTTTTAGTATGCCCAAAGACTTATAACCCCAAATTTAGAAAAGATAAAAGTAAAAATAGATTAAATATCTTCCCCAAAGAAAACTCCTCATGGGTACAGAGATGGATGAATTCTAAATATACTACCATAGGTAGCGTAAACAGTTGTTGGCAAAGCCAGTTTATATGTGGCTAATTACTTGAAGAATGAACCAATCAGTCTTAGAAGAAATACAACCAGAATGCTCCTTAGAAGTGAGGATAGCAACACTTTCACTTCCTTCAGATCACTTTTTGGTCACATCATTAGGAAGGATCACTCGCTAGAAAAGGACATCATGTTTGGTAAACTAGAGGGTCACCAAAAGCGAGGGAAACCTGCAATGATACGCACTGAGACAACAATGGACTCAAACATAGCAATGATCATGAAGATGGCACAGTCCATCCTTCATTCTTTATACGTAAGGTCACCATGAGTTAGAACTAACTGGAAGGCAACTAATAGCAACAGCAATAATCAATATATGAGTACAGTAGGTGGCTGATTCATCCACCACTAGCTCTGCGACCTTGATCTCTATGAGCCATATTTGCTCATCTGAAAAACAAATAGGTTAGATTAAAAAAATCTCTCAGGTCTAAAATTTTAACGGTTCTATGATTCTGGTTACTTGGCAGGCTCTTTTATTCTACATGCATCAGCCTAGCTGTTGCTATTGTAAGTTGCTGTCGACTTGATTCTAACTCAGGCTGACCTCATGTGTTAGAGAGTAGAACTGAGCTCCACAGGGTTTTCTTGGCTGTAATCTTTATGGAAGCAGATTGCCAGGCCTTTTTTCCAACGTACCACTGGATGGGTTCAGATTGCCTTTAGGTTAGCAGGTGAGCACAAACAGTTTGTTCCTACTAGGGACCTCATGTACATAATTTGTTAGAAGGTGAATTTGTAAAACAACACAAATCACATCTCCTTTTTTCATTCAACAATAATTATGATAATAACTGGAGAAGGCACTCTCCTAGGTGCACTGGGAAAAGCAAAGGAAGAAAAACTGAGATCCAGCACCAAAAGACTATAGAACAAAGACATGCACATAATTAACTCTAAAGCAAAAAATAAAGCATTGAATGCTACAGAAAGTGCTATAGAAAATGACAAGTGGTCTATATACGCTGGATGGCCCCCCTAAAATGTTCTAGAAAAAATGTTCAGCCCGTGATTGTAATTTTCAGCATATTATAATGTGCAAAGAATTTTAGTTTGCTCCAAGTTTAATTTGCACCTATTCATTTTTCCGGCTTTGGTGTTTGGCGTATCAGAGTCATACTTGCCGTTCTTCACTGCAAAGGGCATTTAAAAGGAGGGTTTATTGCTAGAATATTGGCAACTCTACATTTTACAGAATGTTCTGGCCACAGAAAATCCAGTCTCAGAAATTAGTAAATAACTACAATGACGGGAGACAAATGTTCCCGTGAAGATGATTTTCGTTAACATCTCTTTTCCTAGGAAGTGGTAAATGCCAAAAAAAATTGCAATTTGCTGCTGCTCCCCCTCCTCAGAAACTACTCATACTTTTCAAAGAGCCTGTTCTAAAGCTTATGCATTCACCCAGCTTTTTTTTACAAGATGCATTTTCTGAATACTCACTCACTGCCATCGAGTTGACTCTGACTTATAGCAACCTCCATTGGGTTTTCAAGGCTGTGAATCTTCACAGAAGCAGACTGCTTCATCTTTCTTCCACAGAGCAGCTGGTGGGTTCAAACCACCAACCTTTAGTTAGCAGCCCCATGCCTTAACTACTATGCCATCAGAACTAATCCAAACCCATTGCCATTGAGTCGATTCCAACTCATGGCAACCCATGGGTTATAGAGTAGAACTACTCTGCAGGGTTTTCTTGGGGGTCATCTTCACGGAAGCAGATTGCCAGGTTTTTCTTCCAAGGCACTATGGGATAGGTTCAAACAGCTAACTTTTAGGTTTGTAATCAAGTGCAAATCAGAATGCCTTACATTTTCAGTAGAAAGAGAAGGCCGGGGAAGATTTCTTCACTTGCCCCTTCATGGCCGGAAGCCTGTCTTTTAATGTTGGCAGCTCTGTTGTTACCATCCAAAAATGCTTTCATTTTCTTCAATTTAAGAGAAACACATGCAAATCACAAAGAGCAAAGTACCTGTGCTGGCGAGGCATAGGCACTGCCTGCAGGCATGCTTCACAAACTGCCTGTAACCACAGTGAACAGACCAGCCAGCCTCTCCAGGACCAAACAATTTTAGGTTACATTTTGCATAGTCTGCTCTCTATGAAAAATTTTATGCAAAAAAAGACGCTTTGAATTAATGCACCTTTCTTAAGCATGATGTAGGGCATGAGTTACTTCTTAGACAACAAATAAGAGTGGCAAATTGGTTATCTTTTTTTTTTTTTGCATTGTCAGTTCAACGGAAAGGCTTTTTTTCCTCTATTACTTCCTCCCTAGCACAAAGAAAAATGCTGGTAAACCTACCAGCCACTCCTTAGAAGGAAGGTTGGGCAATCTACTTATGTAGAGATACCACCTCCAAAACCCAAAGAGGGGTTGCTATGAGGCTAATCAACCCCACGGCAGTGGGTTTGTTTTTTTTTGGTTTTATAGGCCATATGGGTGATTGCTAATTAAATAGATAAATATTGGGTAGTAAAAACTTGAACCTACATCAGGATCACCCAGTGTTTATAAAAACACAGATTGTTGGGCCCCACCCCCAAAGTTTCTGATTCAGTAGGTCTAGGATAGGGCTTTGTCTTGGTTCTCTAGTGCTGCTATAACCAAAATGCCACAAGTGGGTGGCTTTAACAAACAGAAGTTTATTTTCTCACAGTTTAGGAGGCCAGAAGCACATATTCAGGGTGCCAGCTCCAGGGGAAAGTCCTTGTCTCTTTTGAGCTCTGCTCCTGAGCAATCTCCCTGTAGATTGGCAACTCCCTTCCCCCATCTCTGCTTGCTCACTTGCTTCTTCAATCTCTTTTATATCTCAAAAGAGATTGTTTTAAGATACACCCTCTACTAATACTGTCTAATTAACATAACAAAGAAAACCCAGTCCCAAATGGAATTATAACCGCAGGTATGTTGTTGTTGTTAGGTGCTCTCCAGTTGGTTCTGACTCAGAGTGACACTATGTACAACAGAAAAAAACACTGTCTGGTTCTGCACCATCCTCACAATCACTGCTATGTTCAAGCTCATTGTTGTAGCCTCTGTCAATCCATGTTGTTGAATGTCTTCCTCTTTTTGCTGACCTTCTGCTTTAGCAGGCATGGTGTTCTTCTCAACGACCTGATCCCTCTTGGTAACATGTCCAAGTAAGTGAGACAAGTCTCACCATCTTTGCTCCTGAGGAGCATTCTGGCTGAACTTCTTCCAAGACAGATTTGTTCATTCTTCTGGCAAACTATGCTCTATTCAATGGTCTTTGCCAACACCATACTTCAAAGGCAGCAATTCTTTAGGTTTTCTTATTCTTTGCCCAGCTTACATATGAGGGTTAAGATTTACAATACCTATTTTTGATACAGATATTCAATACATAACAGGCTTTGCATTATGAAGGTCCCAAATGAAACTAATCTGCTGGTATAGGACCACACTCTGGGAATCATTGTGTTAGGGAGAATCCAATTTGCCTTCCCTCATGTTTCCAGAGAGATCTTCATCTCAAGAAAGAATTGTATGGGAGCTCCCTGGATGTTGCAAACGGTTAATACACTCAACTGCTAACTGAAAGGTTGGAAGTTTGAGTCCACCCAGAGGTGCACTGAAAGAAAGGCCTGGCAATCTATTTTTGAAAAATCAGCCAAACCCTAGGGAGCACAGTTCTAGACTGACACACATGCGGAAGCCATGAGTCAGAATTGGAGGGGGACTGGTTAACAACTTAGCCCTCTCTCCAGCCTACCTACAGTCTACCCTGAAGAAAACATGACTTACCTCTTTGGGGATCTAGGGAAAGTATTCTACAGGAATGGCTGAGGGGTCTACTGCATCTCTCATTAGGGCCAAAGTGCAAATGGGATGCTCTTTCTCCTGTCTCAGGGAATAAACAAATCTCAGAGCCCACTTTCTAGACCAGTCCTTCTCTAACTTTAATGTGCACATAACTCACCAGAGATCTTGTTTAAAATTAAGATCCAGCTTCAGTAGGTCTGAGGTGGGATGTGAGATTCTATTTAGATTACCAAATGGACCCCAGAGACCCTGACGTTGCTGGTCCCCTGACCACACATTGAGCAGCAGTGCCTCAGAGCAGTGATTCTCGGCCTTAGCTGTAATCACCGGGGAAGTATTTAAAAATCCAAGGCTATACCCTAAACCAATAAAATTAGAATATCTGGGTGTAGGACACAGGCAATAGTGTTTAAGTTCCCCATGTGATTACAATGTGCAGCCAAGGCTGAGAATGACTGTAAATCCAGAGCAGTGTTTCTCCAAATGTAGTACCTGGTTCAACAACATCAGCATCACCTGGGAACTCAAGGAAATGCAAATTTCCTGGTCCCATCCCAGATCTACTGAATGAAAAAAGGGGAGAAGGAGTAGCAATCTGTTTGAACAAGTCCTTCTAGCCCTGGTGGTGCAATTAGTTAAGCACTAGGCTGCTAACCCAAAGGTCAGCAGTTTGAACCCAATAGCCACTTTGTGGGAGAGAGATGTGGTAGTACACCTCTGTCAAGACTTTCAGCCTTGGAAATCCTATGAGGCAGTTCTACCCTGCCCTATAGGGTAACTAAACTAACCAAAAACAAACCTAACTGCCTTCGAGTTGATTCTGACTCATAGCGACGTATCCTTGGGTTTCTGAGGCAGTAACTCTACAGAAGCAGATTGCCCAGTCTTCTATCGGAGGAGTAGCTGGTGGGTTTGAACTGCCAGCCTTCTGGTTAACAGTCAAATATCTTAGGCACTACGCCACTTGAAGGCAGATTTTTTGGGTGGAATCCATGAGTCAGAATCAACTGGACTCACTGGCAATGAGCTTAGGTTTGATCCATGTGATTCTAATCTCTGAAGTTTGAGAACCACCGATTTACAGGCAGATTTGGAAGTCCACATCTTCCTCTAACTGATCTCACTATTGGGGCTAGAAAAGTGGAATTCTCCTTACATCTGATCTGGCCAGAGAGGCATCTGCTTTATAGACTCTTCCTTTTATGGCAAAAAAAAAAAGAGGAAGAGCTTCAATAAGATGGATAGACACTGCAGATGGAGTCCAGTAGCTGGAAGAACGGACTCAAGTATAGCAACAATTGTGAGGATGTCTCAGGACCGGGTGTGTTTTGTTCTGTTTTACACAGGGTCACTATGAGTTAGAATCAACTCAATAGCACGTAACAACTCTTCTAGGGTGCCCTAAAGTCAAGACCTAGGACTTGGGTGTTAGGAAACCCAAAATATAGATACAGATCCAAGGCCCACTTTCAGATTTAGCTTTATCAGTAATAAAGCTGATGTTTTTAATCTCCCTCTATGTGGTTGTCTAGTTCTCAATTGATTCTATTTTTCAAATATTTAACGGAAGAATGGAAATGGCCACTTCAGGATCCCAATAAATGAGACATGAGAAAGAGACATGGAAGCACAAAGTGTCACACAGACAGCCTGGTAAATATTAATCAGAGGACTCCTCAAACCAGCTCAGAACACAGACATGTGACAATCTTCCCATCACTTCTCTATCCATAACTATGGATCATTTTTCATTTAAATGGTCTTTTAAAAATTTTTCCTTAAATCAGTTTTGCTGTTTCAATTTACTTGGTAGCACTCGGCTGCGAATAAAATGGTCAGCCATTCAAACTCACCAACCACTCTGCCAAAGAAAGAAGCGGCAGTCTGCTTCCGTAAAGATTTAGTCTTGGAAACCCTAGAGGGCAGTTCTACTCTGTCCTGTAGGGTCACTAGGAGTTGGAATCAATTCAAGGGCAATGGGTCTGTTTTTTGGTTTTATGTAGCCATCCAGAACCTGTGAGGATTTTCCAGGAAGAAAGAGTGTGGGAAAGTATGTTTTGCATCAACTTCAGAATTGCCTGGGCAGTGAAGGGGCTAACTGAATTAGGGGATTGAGAATCCCACTGATGGGATTTTCAAATATTGGGCTTATGCTGGCCTGTGCCACTCCTTGTTCACTTAGAGATGGTGCTCTGCATGACTTGGGAGTGTATTCTCTCAGCTGGTTCTAAGCAGTGGCTGAGTATCTCCTAAGGAAGGAAAGAAAAATCATAAAGCATGACCTTAGGATCACCATTACTAACAACAACAAAAAAGTTGCCATTGGATCAACTCCCACTCATGGCAACCCTATGTACTTGACAGTGTTTTCAGTGGTTGATTTAGTGGAAGGAGATGACCAGGCCTTCCCTCTGAGGCATGTCTGGGTGGACTGGAATCTCCGATTTGAATCTCTTTTGGTTGGTAGCCTAGTGCATTAAGCATTTGTACCACCCAAGGACTCCCCTAGGGTCATAAAAAATAAATACAGTACTTGAAGAATAAACTTCTTAGACTAAAAACTTCAAAACAAGCAAATAATAAAATGCATTGCTGTCAAGTTGATTCCAACCCATAGTGACCCTATAGGACAGAGCAGAACTGCCCCCACAGGGTTTCCAAGGCTATACATGTCTTTACAGAAGCACATTGCCACATTCTTCTTCTATGGAGTGGCTGGGAGGTTTGAACCACTGACCTTTTGGTAGCAGCCAAGTGTTTAACCACTGTGTCACGGGGCTCCTTCCTTGGATCGTCAAATCCCCAGCAAGGATAAAACCACATGGTGAGGTAGAGAAGGGACTAGAAAGCCCTAGAAAGGTCCCATAACCTTCACCATGGAAAGGAGCACATTTCCTAAAGAGGCAGGGATTTGAATGGTTCATCTATTAAGAGTGAAACTCAATAGAGAGTAAAATGTCCATCCTTACTTTGGGTGGGGAGATATGGAAAAACTATCCCTGGCCCCTTCAGAATCGAACCCTACTCATTTTTATAGCCCAGCTCTTCCCATTCACCCGAGAGAGAGGTGACAGGTGTTTTGTGAAGGAAATTCCTGGATGATACAAATGGTTTAACACATTCAGCTGCTAAACAAAAAGTTGAAGGTCTAAGTCCACTAGTTTTACTCTGACGCACATGAGGTGGCCATGACTTGGAATCACCGTGACGGCAACATGGTTTTTGTGTCTCATTTTGTTTTCTGTGGTGGGGAGAGTGGCTGGGGTGTAGAAAACATCCAGAGATGATGACCACTTGGCTTGACAATTACAAAATCTACCCAAATACTGACTCAATATTTACTCAATCTGATGAGGGATTTGGAGGTCCCACCTGATATTTATCCTCTTTATTGCAAATCCCAAAACAATTAGCAGGCATTTTCTGAGAGTAGAGTTTCCCTTTGTCTTCCCTGCACATTCTCATGGGTGTGCCACCTATTTAAATTATGTGACTAAAAGCCCTCAGAGCTGAAGCTACTTTTAAAACTAGGCTAAATATACAGTCAGCAAATATGCAGGATGCCTAATCATTATTCTTAACAGGTTCACCACCTTCCTGTGGCCAAACTAGCTATGGGATCCTCCCCCACCTAGTCACTATCACACACGTCATCAAGCAGAACTCTGCCTGGCAAGCCGTCACCCATACACTGGATACAAGTGAAAAAGAGCAGCTGGGGTCCCCAAATGCCCTTTCAGTTTCAATAAGCACTGAACTATTCAAGTTCTTTAGGCCTCCTTTGGAATATCCTGAGTCCCTGGGTGGTATAAAAGGTGCCCTGGTGGTGTTTGACTACGTAAACTAGCAGGTTAGCAGTTCAAATCCATCAGCTACTCCTCGGGAGAAAGATGTGGCAGTCTGCTTCTGAACAGATTACAGCATAGGAAACTCAACTCTCCGTTCTGCTGTATCCTATACGGTAGCTGTGAGTAGGAATCAAGTTGACAGCAGTGAGTTTGGTGTTTGGGTAGTAAAAACAGCTAATGAGCTTGGCTGCTAGCAGAAAGGCTGGAGGTTCAAATCTCCCCAGAGGCGCCTTGGAAGAAAGGCCTGGTGGTCTACTTCCAAAAGATTACAGCCACTGAAAACCCTAAGGAATACAGTTCTAATTTGACACAGTCTACGACTCTAGGGCAACTGGTACAGTCTTTGTGGGTTGGAATATTCAAATTCAATTACTTTATTTTGATTGCCTGTAAACTAGCAAATTTCAACACTACATAGATATGAATTATTTAATATTCATGCTCTCCTGCAACAGCTGCATGTAAATATACCCTTAAAAAATTCAAATCACTAAGAAAGCCACTGTTTATAAGAAGCTTGAAGGCAAAATCTTTAATAAATCAATAAATCCTTTCCACAGCACAGCCATTCCCTAATTTATCTTTTTAGTTGTTTGAAGACAGAGTTATACATCTACAAAAAACCTACAGAGATGATAAGGCAAGCCCAAATATTCTCTCTTGAGCATCAGAGGAAAAAATAAGTGTGAAAATATTTTCTAAAGGGATATGTGAATATGAATTGTTTTACTGCCAAGAAGAAAAAAGAATTCCAATGCAGCTTGCACACTTCATGCTACCTGGATTTCCTAGTGGAAGCCTTACTGCCCTTGTCAGTTCAGTCCAGTGGTTCTCAATCCTGGCTACTCATCACAACCACTTGGGGAGAGCTTTTAAAAATATTCATGTCCAAACAAGTGTTAGCGAGGATGTGGAGAAACTGGAACCCTCATCCATCGTTAGTGGAATTATAAAATGGTACAGCCACTGTGGAAAACAATTTGTCAGTTCTTGAAAATGTTAAACACAGAACTGCATATGATCCAGCAATTCTACTGTTGTTACTGTTAGGTGTCATTAAGTCAGTTCCAATTCATAGCAACTCTATGTAAAACAGAACAAAACATTGACCAGTCCTTTCGATTCTCACAATCATTGCTATGCTTAAGCCCACTGTTGCAGCATTGTGTCAATCTGTCTCATTGAGGGTCTTCTTCTTTTTCCCTGACCATCTACCCGGTATGATACCCTTCTCTAGGGACTAGTCCCTTCTGACAACATCACCAAAGTATCAGAGATGAAGTGTGGCCATTCTTGCTCCTCCTAGATATATACCAAAAAAAAATTGAAAGCTGGAACATAAACAGTCACTTGTACACTATTCACTGTAGCACCATTCACAATAGCCAAACAGTGGATACAACCTAAATGTCCATCAACAAAAGAATGGATAAACAAAATGTGGTATGTACATACAATGGAATACCACTGGGCCAAAAAGAAAATGAAGTCCTAATACATGCTACAACATGAATGAACCTTGAAAGCAGTATGCTGAGTGAAATAAGTCAGCCACAAAAGGACAAATAGTTATTATTCCACTTACATGAAACACCTAGAATAAACAAATATATAGAGACCAGAGTTTATTAGTAGTTACGAGGGGTGGGAGGGAGGTGAAAGGGGAAGGAGACTGCTTAGGGACAATGGCATTGTGTGAAGGGTGATGGAAAAATGTGGAAACAGTACTGATGGTTACACAACATGATGAATGTAATTAATGTCACTAAATTGTACATATAAAAAATGTTGAAATGGGAAAAAAAACAAACAATGTCCAGACCCCAATCCCAGAGATTCTGATTTAATTGATCTGGAATGGCGCTGAGTACTGACATTTTTTGTTCCCTAGGAGGTTTCAATACACAGAGTCCAGAACCCACCAACTAAAATCAAAGCCAGTAAGTCACTGTGGATCTACCATAAACCAAATGCCAAAACCCAATGCCATTAAATCAATTCCTACTCATAGAGTAGAACTGCCCTATAGGGTTTCCAAAGCTGTAAATTTTTACAGAAGCAGACTACCACATTTTTGTCCCATGGAGCAGCTGTTGAGTTCAAATCACTGACCTTCCAGTTAGCAGCTGAGTGCTTTAACCACTGTGCCACTAGGGCTCCTAAACCTTGAATACATGTACACAACTAGAAAATCAATGTGTTCCTAGCTTCAATCTCCCTGAATTTTGTGTGCAGGATATTATTAGAGGGACTCCAAACTGTTGTTTGTGCCTGCTTATTCTGGCAATCAGAATATATTTTAGGAAAGTGGTCGTGGGCTGGCTACTCCTCAGTTGTTGCTTATTAATCTTAGGTTACTTACTGTCACAAACTCTCCCAATGTTGCAGAGAATTTTGTTTTCCTTTAAAAGGAAAGGAAACCATAAAATCAGAGCATGGTAGAGCTGGGTTGGTAATCTGAGATCATTTCCAACTACACAATTTACAGAGGAGAAATAAAATTGAAACCACTCATGGAAAGATAAGAAGCCTGGGTGGCATAATGGTTAAGTGCTTGGCTGCGAACTGAGAGGTTGGTGGTTCAAACCACCCAGCTTGCTCTGGGGGTGAAAAGACATGGTAATCCACTCTCATAAAGATTGTTGTTGTTGTTGTTATGTGCCATCAAGTCGGACCCAACTCATAGCGACCCCCGCTCCTTGGGTTTCTGAGGCAGTGTCACTATGGAAGTAGATTGCCCCATCCTCCTTCTGAGGAGTGGCTGGTGGGTTTGAACCACCAGCCTTCTGGTTAGCAGTCAAGTGCCTTAGGCACTATGCTACCAGAGCCTAGAAAATTCTATTCCAGATTTCTAGAGCAGTTCTACTCTGTTGTATAGGATCACTATGAGTGGAAAACTAACAATGTCACCTAATAATGGCAATGGAAAGATGCTCTGAGTGAGAAGTAACCCAGAAAGCAAAACCATGCTCAAATTTTTCTTGTAGGAGATGTGGTTTAAGAACAGTCTCTGCTGCTAGGTAGCTAGTTAACTGCCTCCTTATGACTCACGTTCCTTATCAGTAAAAATAAGAGAAGTGACCTAAAATAGCAGTTCTTAAAACCTGCTTGAGAGACCAGTGCCAGACAAGTTCTCACCTGTCAGCAATTAAATCAGAAAAGTAAATATAGGAGAGCACGGTTTTTGTTCCCTCCCCCCTTTTATTTAAAGGTTGTTCTTTATTCTGAGCTTATATTTTTCTTAAATTCTGTATGATGTTATTATGCTTTTTCTTTTGTGAAATGGTGCTGACAACAGACTTAGCTGGTTTGGCGACACACACACACACACACACATACAGATGTTCAATAAACATTTCCTAAACAATTGAATCAACAGTTCTTGTACTGCATGAAGTATGGAGTACATTTCTATAGCAATAAGAGCATACATAATGCCCTGTGGCAACCAGTAAATGATTAATACTTCAAAGCTAAAAAATCTCTTGCTTTAGCTACAATACATTTAAATGGTTAGAAAGGATCAATGAGTCAATGAACAAGGCGAATAAAGGGGAAACACTCTTACCACTAATTGTGTACATATCTTGTTGTACAAATACTGACCATTTTGTGTTCTAATGTGGATACATCTTTTGAGGCTAGGAGGAAATGGGCAGAGGTAACAGCAAAGTCTCGCCTGAAAAGTGAGGTTATTTTTTATGTCCATCACCCTGGAATGTGGGGTGGTCCCTCCTTAGATAGTAAAACAAGCCTGTGAAAGTGAAATGAGGGAAGGTGGGGAAGGAAAGTCACCTTTTCTCTCTTGGCAAGTGAGGGATGGTATAGACAACCTCAGAGCTGAGAAGGAAGACACCCACTAGACAGGGGTAGACAGAACCCGAGCCATGGAAAGCAAAATATATCTCCTGAAGTACTAAAGTATCTTGATTCATGGAGCACTGTGAGTTTATTTTTCCCTTTGTAATCCCCTGTTGTTATTGTTGTTATGTGCTTTCGAGTTGGACCCAACTCATAGCAACCCCTCCTTGGGTTTCTGAGGCAGTATCACTATGGAAATAGATTATCCCACCTTCCATCCGAGGAGTGGCTTGTGGGTTTGAACTGCCGGCCTTCTGGTTAGCAGTGCCTTAGGCACTATACCACCAGAGCTCCCTACTGCAACATAATGGTGCATGCATATAAAACCAACAGCCAACATTATACTCAATGGAGAGAGACTAAAACCATTCCCCTTGTGAACAGGAACCAGACAAGGATTCCCGCTATCATCACTTCTATTCAACACTGCATTGAAAGTCCTAGCCAGGGTAATAAGGCAAGAAAGGGAAATCACAGTCATCCAAGTTGGTAAGGGTAAATTAAACTATCCCTATTTCCAGATGATATGATCCTATATATAGAAAACCCAAGAGCCTCAGCAAGAAAACTACTGGCACTTACTGAAAGATTTAGTGTAGTGGCAGGATACAGATCAATATACAAAAATCAGTTGGATTTCTCTACACCAGCAAAGAGGTCTCTGAAAAAGAAATGAGGAAATCAATACCATTTACAATTGCTACCAAAAAGATAAAATATTTGGGAATAAGTCTCATCAGGAACACAAAAGACCTATACAAAGAAACTACAAAACACTACTTCAAGAAACTATAAGAGATCTACATAAATGGAAGAACATACCATGCTCATGGATAGAAAGATTGAACATTGTGAAAATGTCAATACTACCCAAAGGATCTACTGATTTAATACAATCCCAATCCAGATCCTATCAACATTCTTTAAAGACATGGAAAAACTTACCATTAATTTTATATGGAAAGAAAAGAGATCTTGGATAAGCAAAGCACTGTTGAAGATAAAGAACAAAATTGAAGGTCTCATACTCCCATATCTCAAAACCTATTGTACAGCCACAGCAGTCAAAACAGCCTGGTATTGGTACAACGACAGACACATAGACCAGTGGAACAGAACTGAGAACCCAGAAATAGATCCATGCACTTATGGTCAGCTGATCTTTGACAAAGACCGAAATCCATTAAATAGGGAAGAGATAGTCTTTTTAACAAATGATGCTGGCAAAACCAGTTATCCAAGTGCAGAAAAATGAAACAAGATTTAAACCTCACACCATACAGAAAAACTAACTCCAGATGGATCAGAGATTTAAATGTGAAACCTAAAACTATAAAGTTCCTCAAAGAAAAATAGAGGCAAATCTAGGGACCCTAATTTATGGCATAAATAGACTATCAAGCATAATCCAAAATGCACAAACAGCAGAAGATAAACTAGATGACTGGGACTTTATGAAAATTAAAATATTATGTGCATCAAAAGACTTATCAAAAAGAGTTAAAACAGAACCTACAGACTGGAAAAAAATATTTGGCAACAACATATCTGACAAGGGATTTATCTCTCATATTTATAAAAAAACTCCAACACCTCAACATCAAAAAGACAAACAATCCAACCAAAAAAAGGGCAGAAGAAATGAACAGACATTTCATTAAAGAAGATATTCAAGCAGCTAACAAATACATGAGGAAATATTCCTAATCATTAGCCACTGTTGTTGTTGTTATGTGCCGTCGAGTCTGACCCAAGTTACAGCGACCCTTCCATGGATTTCTGAAGCACTATCACTATGGAAGTAGATTGCCCAACCTTCCTTCCGAGTAGTGGATGGTAGGTTTGAACTGCCAGCCATCTGGTTAGCAGTCAAATGCCTTAGGTACTATGCTACCAGAGCTCCCCATTAGCTATTAGGGAGATGCAAATCAAAACAACGAGATGCCTTATCACTCCAGCATTAATAGTGAAGTTCAACAAGATAGAAAATAACAAATGCTGATGAGGATTGGAGAGATTGGGACTCTCATACACTGCTGATCAGACTGTAAAATGACATAACCACTGTGGAAACCAGTATGGCAATTCTTTAAAAAGCTGGAACTAGAAATACCATTTGATGCAGCAATCTCATTACAAGGTATGTTTCCTAAAGAAATGAGAAGCATGACACAAATAGATATATGCAACCCATGTTCATCACAGCACTATTCACAATAGCAAAGACATGGAAATAACCTAAGCGTCCATCAATGGAGGAATGGAAAACCAAACTGTGGTACACACACACAATGGAATACTATGTGACCCTAAAGAATAATGTAGAATTTGCAAAACACCACATAACGTGGATGAACTTGGAGAACATTATGCTAAGTGAAATAAGTCAATCACAGAAGGACAACTATTGTGTTAGTCCACTATTGTAAAAAGTCAAGGAAAGGTTTATACATGGAAGCAAACTTTCTTTGTTGGTTACCAGGGATGGGAGGGGAGAAGAGGTAAAATTCTTAGATAGGTTTAAAAAAAAATTATACACACACACACACACACACATCCCTATACCAAAGATAATTAGTGGCTACCAGTGGTAGTAGAGAGGGGGAAAAGGGAAAGCTTTTGTTTGCAGGGCATTGAGATTATGCTAATGGTGGTAGAATGTTTCAGAAAAAGATAGCAATAATGGTGGCACAACACAAAAAATGTCATCAATGTCCCTGAGTTGTAAATGTGGAAGTTGTTATGTTGGGGAATGCTTTGTTGTGTATGTTTTCACCACAATAAAAGAAAAAAAAAAGTTACTGCTTCTTTTCAAAATAAAATCACTATATCTAGGATAAGTCTTTTATACTTGTTAGCTTTTTATCTTCCTGTTGTTGTTGTTGTTATTTGCCATTGAGTCGGCCCCGACTCATAGCAAACCCCTTCAAACCTCCTTGGGTTTCCGAGGCAGTATCACTACGGAAGTAGGAATGCCCAACCTTCCTTCCGAGGAGTGGCTGGTGGGTTTGAACCAACAGCCTTCGGGTTAGCAGTCTGGAATACTCCTTAGTAGTGAGGATGGTGAAACTTCATCTCGTTCATTTTGTACATATCATCAGGAAAGAATAATCCCTGGAAAAAGCCATCATGTTTGATAAAGTAGACAATCAGTGAAACAAGGCAAACCCTCAATGAGTAGGAAGGACCTAATACAGCATGACTGGTGTCCTATAAAAGAGGAGAAGAGACAAAGACACACAAAGAGAAGATGTCCATGTAATGATGGAGGCAGAGATAGGAGTGATCTACAAGCGAGGTATACCAAAGATCCCTGGCCACAAGAATGGGCTCAAACACGTCAAAGATCATGAAGACAGTGAGGGACAGGACAACATTTTGTTCTGTGATATATAAGGTCTGAATGGGTAGTAGTCAACTTGACAGAAACTAACAACAACAACATCTTTTTATTTACTTACTTACATAATCTTTAATATTTAAGCACTGCTTTAAAAAAATTTATGTTCATAAGATATTAACCAGAATCAGAGACATTCAAGCTCAGCTTTGGGAGCCAGAAGCTGAGCTTGAATGTCTCTGATTCTGGTTAATATCCAGTGCCCAAGGACATTGATGATGTTGGATCAACATGAAGAACATAACCAATGTCACTGAATCATACACACGAGAAATACTGAATTGGTAAATGTTTTGTTATCTGTATTTTTTACCACAATAAAACAATCAAAAAAGCAAAAAACAAATCTGTCCCAGTGCTGACAGCCACTTTTCCATCATAATCTTCTGATTAGAGAAATCTGTTCATATAATCACATTTATGCAGCCTTCAAAAAGATAACAACTCAAAGTGAAAGCACTACCTGAATGAGAAAGCCCAAAATATACAGTATATTTTGCTGTTGTTGTTGTTGTTATGTGCCGTCGAGTCAAACCCGACTCATAGCGACCCCTCCTTGGGTTTCCGAGGCAGTATCACTACAGAAGTAGGATTGCCCAACCTTTCTTCCGAGGAGTGGCTGGCGGGTTTGAACCGCCAGCCGTCTGGTTAGCAGGCAAGTGTCTTAGCCACTATGCTACCAGAGCTCCTTATATACAGTATATTAGGGACATGGAAATACTCAAATCAATTCAGTTGTTGACAATGCCAGCTAATCATATCAGGAAAGTATCATCTCTGCTATTTACCTTGGAGCATTTTTTGCTGGAACTAGGATAGACTAGGAGCTCTGGTAGCATAGTGGCTAAGGCACTTGACTGCTAACCAGAAGGCTGGCGGTTCAAACCCACCAGCCACTCCTCGGAAGGAAGGTTGAGCAATCCTACTTCTGTAGTGATACTGCCTCGGAAACCCAAGGAGGGGTCGCTATGAGTCGGGGTCGACTCGATGGCAAACAACAACAACAACAACAAGGATAGACTAGGGAGCTCTGGTGGCGTAGTGCCTAAGGCACTTGACTGTTAACCAGAAGACTGGAGGTTCAAACCCACCAGCCACTCCTCGGAAGGAAGGTTGGGCAATCTACTTCTGTATAATACTGCTTCAGAAACCAAAGGAGGAGTCACTATGACTCGGGTTCAACTCGATGGCACAGAACAACAACAACAGGATAGACTATTTTAACAATGGCAAGTATCAATCTACTTGTTCACCAGAACAGTATCTCTTCTATCACAAGCCAAAAACAAACTAACTCATGATCGGAGCCATTATACTGGAAGAATTGTTGAGAAATCAGGTCATCCATTCTCCTGCCTCTAGGGAGGGCTGTTACTGTCCCAGTACAGACTATTTTCAAAGTTCTCCAGACAAGATGTTATACAGGTTTCCCCCACTATCTAAAAGTAGAACATCCCTATAAAACCTTTCACAAGCCAAAATGGCCTAAAGCAAAGAAATCATTACCATTAATTTATATGGGACAAACTTTTGGGCATTCCCAGACCCAAAAAAAACAACCTCCCAAATCAGACCAGATAACGTATAAAACCTAAAATAACACTAACAGAGTGTTCCCAATCACAGCTCAAAACTACAGCAGCTTTATGCTGAGATGCTCAGTGTATTCCCTGGGAAGGAACTTGGTGACACCACTCGCTGCTTGGGGTGCACAAGCTTTAAAAGCTCTCTACAAAGCAAATGTTGAACATCAGTCCCGCTTTTCTCCTTCTTTTGCCTTTTTCATAAAAGGTAAAATCCTCTTTGGATTTCTTTTGGTTAGCAAAAACATGTACCAATGCAGGTTTTTTGTAAAAGCAAAGTAGTATAAAGTGAAAATTTAAAACTCAGGGTATACCTGTAGTCCCACATTCCAATATTAGATAACCTTCCCCCATTGAGGAATGGTTTTCATTTAATTTAGATTTCATTTATGATCTCTGTATCCTCGGACTCCCCCAACTAGGTGTCAACTGCAATTGTTTAATCTCTCTAGGACTTGTTATACTCACTGTAAGATAGAGATGGATTATGTCTAGATGTCATGATTCTAATTCTTCAAGGATTTAAAAAAATAGCACAGCGCTCCCAATAGAATGTTGGTCACTCAAATACAGTAACAAACATATGTCAATTGATGACAGTTGTCAAATTTCTCCAGCGTGTAATATAATACCAGTTACTTCTGGCTCTCCTCCCAGAACCTAATTTCCAACTTCTGGCCATTCTAGAGGCTCTCCATGGAACCATCTCCAAGCGCTCCCATATTCCTCTTAGGTTAGTGCCCCCAACAAGACATTATATTCCATGATTCTTTGCTTTTTTGCACTCACTCTAAAACCCACTGCCATTAAGTCAATTCCAACTCATAGAGACTCATAGGAAAGAGCAAAACTTCCCCACAGATTCCCAAGGCTATAATCTTTATGGAAGCAGACTGCACGTCTTCTTCTAATTGAGTGGCTGGTGGGTTTGAACCCCTGACCTTTTGGCTAACAGCAGAGCACTTAACTACTATATCATCAGTGTTCCTTTCTCTTTCTAGTGGGGCTTAAATGAGACACCATTTAGTTATGATTTATATTTTCAAGTACAAAGTGAAACTGGATCTGGCTAGCAAGCCCTGTTTGAACAGTTAAGTTTCTGCATTGAAAGTACATGTCCCACAGTCATCTGAAACAAAGTTCTCAGAGGAGCTAGCCTGTAACTAATTCAACACTTGGAGAGTCACTAGCTTTGTAAAATCATTTCTGTGACCTGAGAGACAAGCTGTCAATCTTTCATGAAGCTATTTTTTGTTTTCAAATGTACATTGGTACAACCTAGATTTCCTGTTCAAAAACATCTGTTAGCTAAATTACTTATGGATCATTTTGATAAGCAAAGTTTGACTTAAGAATAAACCAATCTCTCCACAGCCTCACCATCATTTGTCTTCTGTTTGTTTCAATTAGTGGCATTTTTGCAGGGGTGAGATGATATCTCACTGTAGTTTTCATTTGCATCTCTTTAATGGGTAATGATCATGAGTATCTATCTGTTCATGTGATTGTGAGCGGCCTGAATATCTTCTTTGGTGAAGTGTCTGTTCATGTCCTTTGCCCTTTTTTGACTGGACTTTTTGTCTTCTTTTTGTTGAGATGTTCAAGTTCTCTATATATTTTAGAGATTAGACCCTTGTCAGGTATGTTGTTGTCAATTTCTTTTTACTCTTTTGGTAACTTCTTTTGATATGCGTAAAGTATTTAATTTTGATTCTTTCTATTGTTTTTCTATTTCATTTATTTCTGCTCTGAGCTTTTCATTTCCTTTCTTCTGGTGATTATGGACTTCATCTGCTGTTCCTCTTCTCTTTGTTCAAGTTGTTGGATTAAGTTATTGATTTTGGATCTTTCTTCTTCTTCTTTTTTTAATCAGGAAATTACTGTTTTAATTTAAGACAGTTTATGGATAATTTTTTTTTTTATTAGGATTTGGGTGAAGATTTACAGAGTAAATTCACTTTTCATACAGCAGTTCACATATACTTTGTCTCATGTCATTGACCAAAA
>NW_006921615.1:7664903-7708193 GCF_000298275.1 Orycteropus afer afer
ATGAGTTAGGGAGGATTCCATCCTTTTCTATGTTTTGGAATACTTTGAGTAGGATTGGTATCACTTCTTCTCTGAATGTTTTATAGAATTCTCCTTTCTTCTTTTTTTGATGTATATATTTATTGCTATAAATTTTCTTCTGAGGACTACTTTTACTTTGTTCCAGAGGTTTTAGTATGTTGTATCTTCATTCTCTTATAATTTCATTTTTAATTTCGTCTATGACCCAGTAGTTTTTTAAGTAAGGTGCTATTCAGTTTCCATGTATTTAATCTTTTTTTTCCTTGCTCTGTTATTGATTTCTAGTTTTATAGTGTGGTAAGAGAATATGCTTTGTATTATGTGAATGTTTTTTTAATTCATTGAGGCTTGCTGTGTGGCCTAGAATATGGTCTACTCTGGAGAATGATTCATGTGCATTGAGAAGAATGTATATTGTACTATTGTTGGGTAGTGAGTTCTGTCTATGAGGTCAAGCTGGTTGATTGTGTTATTTAAATCTTCTCTATCTTGATTGAGTTTCTTTCTAGTTGTTCTGTTCATCATTGAAAGTGGTGTGTTAAAGTCTCCTTCTATTATTGTAAAACTGTCTATTTCTCTCTTGAGTTCTGTTAGAGTTTGTTTTATGTATTTTGGAGCTCTGTCATTGGGTGCATAAATATTTATTATTGTTATGTTTTCTTGGGGAGCTCTGGTAGCATAGTGCCTAAGGCACTTGACTGCTCACCAGAAGGCTGGTGGTTCATACCCACCAGGCACTCCTCGGAAGGAAGGTTGGGCAATCCTACTTCCATAGTGATACTGCCTCAGAAACCCAAGGAGGGCTCGCTGTGAGTCGGGGCCAACTAGACGGCAAAAAACAACAACAACAACAACATGTTTTCTTGGTGGATTAACCCTTTAATCATTATTAATGTCCTTCTTTGTCTTTTATAATGAATTTGGACTTAAAAGTCTTTTACCTGAAATCATTATTGCTATTACTGCTCTCTTTGGGATACTGTTTGCTTAATATAGTTCTTCTACCCTTTGATTTTTCATTTATCTATGTCTTTGCATCTAAGGTGTGTCTCTTGTAGGCAATATATTGATGGATCGTGATATTTTTATCCATTTAGCTACTGTCTCTTGACTGGTCCATTTTATCTATTTACATTCAGTGTGATTAAACACAGGCATGGGTTCACTGCTGTCATTCTGTTATACATTTTGTGGTGTTAACAGTTCCATTGTTCCTCTTAATTTTCTGTGATGAGTTCTTTTTATATATGGATTGTCTTTTCCTATCAATCATTTTTGTTGTTTTTGTGTTTACTCTTTTTTTTCCTTCTTCTTTATTTTGATGAATGTATTTATTACTTTTCTTTGTAGTCACCTTGAAGTTTACCTTATCTTCTTAAAATTAGTTATATCTTGAAATCACCTTGATTTCCTACCCATATAAAAGTTACATAACTACATCTTCTACTCTTTTTGTTCTGAAGTTATCATTTATAGTTTAATTCCTTTGGTCCCTATAGGCAGTATTTTAGCTTTATTTTGCTTTTGTGAAGTGTTTATCTGGTTGATAACTGGATGTTTTATCATTTGTTCTTATCGCATGTTGTCTGACGTCATCAGTTCTCTATCTGAAGGACTCCTTGTAATATTTCTTATAAAGTTAGTCTAATTTTTACAATTTCCATCAGTTTCTGCCTTTCTGGGAATAGCTTAATTTCACCATCATTTTTTAAAGACAGTTTTACTAGATATATGATTCTTGGTTGGCAATTCTTTTCATTCAGGATTTTATATATGCCATCTCATTGCCTTTTTGCCTTCATAGCTTCTGATGAGAAATCAGCACTTAGTCTTATTGGTGGCCTTTTCTGAGTATTATTTCATGATGCCTGAACTGCTTTCAAAATTATTTTAGTTTTGGAAAGTGATTATGATATGCCTTGGTGATTTTCTTGGGAGCTCTATCCTATATGGAGTTAACTGAGCTTCTTGTATCTTTCATGATATTTGGGAAGTTTTCAATTAATCTTCAAAAGTTCTCTCTGTATTTTTCCTCCTCATCTTGAATTCCTATTACACATAAGTTACTCCTCTTGATAGTGTATCACATAACTCTCCGGCTTTCTTCATTCATTTTTCTGATTGTTCCTCTAACAGATTAGGATCAATAGATTTTTCCTCTATTTTCCTGATTCTTTCTTCCATTGATTTGATTCTACTTCTGTGTCCTTCCATTGCGGTATCTATTTCTGTTATTTTACTGCTAATCTTCTGAATTTCTATTTGTGGTTTTGTATGCTTTCTAATTGTCTATTGAGTCTGTTATTTTTTGTTCTTACATGATTTTCCTGAATTCTTCTAGGGTTCTTTTCAGTGTTTTCCTTAATCTCTTTGAGGATCCTAAACATAAATCTTTCGAATTCCTTATCAGTTAGTTCTATTATTGCTTCTTTCTCTGAAAAGTTTTCTTCCTCTTTATTTTGTTTACTTGTTTTATCCATCTTATTCTGTGATTTAATATTATTTGTTTTGTCTACTGTCTTTCAGGCATTAAAGTGTTGTTTTATTATGTATTTATTGGTTATAAGTTTATTTGATTTGTCCTGAATTTTTGTTTTGTTTTGAGATCTCAGGGAAAGCAGGGCAAGCATACTCCACTGATTGCTTGTCTGGTGGCACAGGAGTACTCACCACCTGTCACTGGGAGGGTGGGGCAGCAGCAGGTACAGCAAACATATGTCACTCTTCCTCAGATGTGTACAACAGCTGAGGGCAGGCTGGGCTACCAGGAATGGGCCACCAACTGTTTGTTGTTAGTGTAGTGGCATAGAAGCATGTGATGGTGTTTGCCAGGTGGGCAGGGTGACAGGTGGGGTGGGTGTGGCAGGTGATCAGCAGCATGGGTGCACTCACTGCTGCTCACAAAGTGGGTGAAGGGGTGTGGGAGGCACCCAGGGGTACAGGTGTTCTCACTGCCACATGCCATATGTGGCCAGTGTTTGGGGGTGCTGGAATGCTTACTGAGATGCCATGTGTGGTGGGCGACCAGGGGTGCATGAGTGCTCTCTATGACTCATCAAGTGGGTGAGGCAGTGGGTGGTGGTGTGTGATGGGCAACCAGAGACAAAGCAGTGCTCTCTGCTGCTAACCAGGTAGGTAGGGTGGCACATGAGGGTGTAATAGGTGACTGGGGGTGCAAGAGTGCTAACTGCTGCTCACCAGGTGGGCAGGTACAGTGTACACTTAACAGAAGATTACTCCTGAGCAAGGGCAACAGGTTTATTAGGTTCCTTTGAAACTCAAAGTTACTTACTAAAGCTCCAATTATCTTGGTGGGAACTATGGAAGTATACACAGAGAACAGGACCCAGTCTCTGCCTTTACAGAGCAAGAACAATGTCAAATGCAGATCCAGTCTCCTGTGAGCTACAGCATTTTAAAGAATGGAGAAATGACTGACTAGCCTGATCAGGAAATGTTTCATGTTTGAGTAATATTTGAGATGGGCTTGAAATACCGATAAGATGTTGATAAGAAAAGAGATATGATGAGAGGATTATTGAACAACAACTAGAGTCTGAGATGCAGAAACATAGTTTACTGAGAGAATAGAAAATAATTCTTTTGTTTGCCCCAACAGGAAGAGATAGGCATGTCATGAAAGATAAAACAGAAACACAGACTGACACCCAAATATGAGGATCTTGAGTGCCAGGCTAAATAGTTGACCATATTTGATATGCAGTGGACAGACATTCTTTAGTCAATAGAGGAACACGATCATAGAGTGATATAAGATTAGTTGGCTTCAGTAATACATGATAGACTAGATAAGGCTAAAAGATTAGATAGAGTGAAGGCTGCTGTAATTGTTCAAACATAAGAAGAGAAGACAGCATAAGAATTCAGAAGAAAGTATGCACAGGAAGAGGCAGATACAAGAGATACTCTGCAGGGTTTTGTAACCAGTAAGACTCAGAAGGTGAAGCCATTATCTTGTTTTCAGTTCAGGAAATGATGCAGCCTTGCTCAATCCTCTTCTGAGGATTCCCTACACTACCATACCTACCTAGCCAGCTCCTAGTAACACAAAAACACAAAGACTGCCGTGGAGTCAGATACGACTCATAGCAACCCCTCCTTGGGTTTCTGAGGTGGCATCACTACAGAAGTAGATTGCCCAGTCTTCCTTCCAAGGAGTGGCTGGTGGGTTTCAGCCGCCAGCCTTCTGGTTATCAGTCAAGTGCCTTAAGCACTGTGCTACCACTGGTCCTTCATTATTTGGTTCAGATGACAGTCCTCAGTGAAAGTCCTTTTAAACTAGGCTGGTGCACCCTCCCCCTGTGCTCTCATGGCTTCTGGCATTTCTTCTTTGGAGCACTTAACAAGGCACTGTTGTTTTCTGCTTATGCTTCTGGATCTCCCAACAGACTTTGAAGTCTCTAATGTAAGATTATTACTGTCTTATTTGACTTGTTGTTCTTAGCTGCCCTTGAATTGATTCTGGCTCTTACAGATCCTATGCATAACAGAATGAAACACTGCCTGTTCTCATAATCATTGTGATGTTTGAGTTCATTACTGTACCTACTCTGTCAATTCATCTCATTAAGGGTCTTCTTTTTCACTGACATTCTACTTCACCAAATATGATGTCCTTTCTCCACGGACTGGTCTCTTCTGATAACATGTTCAAAGCATGTGAGTCAAAGTATCTCCATCCTCATTTGGAAGGAGCATTCTAGCTGTGCTTCCTCTATGACAGATTTGTTCATTCTTCTAGCTGTCCATGGTATAACCAATATCCTTCACCAACACTATGATTCATATGCACCAACTCTTCCTCAGCCTTCCTTATTCATTGTCCAGCTTTCCCAGCAATATGAGGCAACTGAAAATGCCATGGCTTGGGTCAGGCACACCTTAGTCTTCAAGGTGACATCTTTGTTTTTTAGCACTTAAAAATGGTCTTTGCAGCAGATTTACTCAATGCAACATGTCATTTATTCCTTGACTGCTGCTTCCATGGGCACTGATTGTGAATACAAGAAAAATTAAAGTCTTGACAACTTCAATCTTTTGTCCATTTACCATGATATTGCTTATTGATCCAGTTGTGAGAATATTTGTTTTATTTAAATTGAGGTGTAATCCATACTGAAGGCTGTCGACTTTGACCTTTATCAGTAAATGCTTCAAGTTTTCTTGACTTTCAGGAAGCCAGGTTGTTTCATCTGCATATTGCAGATTGCTAATGAGTCTCCAATCCAGATGTCACATTCTTCTTCATATAATCAAGCTTCTCCAAGTATATGCTCAGCATACAAACTGAATAAGTATGGTAAAAGCATACAATCCTGACATATGCATTTTATGATTTTAAACCATACAGTATCCCTTGTTCTGTTTGAATGACTGCCTCTCAGTGTATGTACTAGTTCAATCGGAGCACAATTCAGTGGTCTGGAATTCCCATTCTTCACAATGTTATCCATAATTTGTTATGATACACACAGTCAAATGCCTTTGCATAGTCAATAAAACACAGGGAAACATCTTTCTGGTAATCTCTGTTTCCAGCCAAGATCCATCCGACATTAACAAGGATATCCTTCATTCCATTCCCTCATCTGAATCTGGCTTGAATTTCTGGCAGTTCCCTGCTGATGTACTGCTGCAACCATTTTTTAATTATCTTCAGCAAAATTTTACTTGTGTGTGATATTAATGATAATTTTCAATAATTCCTGCATTCTGCTGGATCACTTTTCTTTGGAATGGGCACAAACATGGACCTGGTTCCAATTGTTTGGCCAACTAGCTGTCTTCCAAATGTCTTGGCATTGAGAAGTGAGCACTACCAGCATTGCATTCATTTTTTGAAAGATCTCAATTGTTATTCTATCAACTCCTGCAGTCTGTGTTTCACTAATGCCTTCAGTGCAACCTAGATTTCTTTCTTCAATACCATCATTTCTTGATCATATGTAACCTCCTGAAATGGGTGAGTACTGACAATTTGTTTTGGTACAGTGACTCTGTATATTCCTTCCATCTTCTTTTGATGCTTCCTGCATCATTAAATAGTTTGCCCATAGAATCCTTCAATATTGCAACTCGAAGCTTGATGTTTTCAGTCTTCAGTTCTTTTAGATTGAGAAATGTCAAACATGTTCTTCCCTTTTGGTTTTCTAATTCCAGGTCTTTGTATATTTCATTATAGTACTCTACATTATCATCTCAAGCTGCCCTTCAGAATCTATTCAGCAATTTTACTTCAGCATTTTTCATTCACTTTAGCCACTTTTTACTCAAGAGCAAGTTTGTATATGTCTTCTGACATACATTTTGGCCTTTTCTGTCTTGTCTTTGTAATGTCCTTTTGCTTTCTTCATGTATTACATTCTTGACATCATCATACAACTCATCTGGTCTTCAGTGACGAATGTTCACTGTGTTAAATCTATTCTTGAGGTAGTCTCTAAATTCAGGTGAGATATACTCAAAGTTATATTTTGGCTCCCATAGACATGTTTTAATTTTCTTCAGCTTCAACTGAAACTTGCATTTGAGAAACTGATGGTCTGTTCCACAGTCAGCTCCAGGCCTTTTCTGACTGATGATACTGACCTTCTGTATTGTCTCTTTCCACCAAAAACCAAACCAAACTCACTGCCATCAAGTTGGTCCCGACTCATAGTGACCCCTCCTTGGGTTTCCAAGGCAGTATCTCTATAAAAGTAGATTGCCCAATCTTCCTTCCAAGGAGCGGCTGGTGGGTTTAAACCACCAGGCTTCTGGTTAGCAGTCAAATGCCTTAGGCGCTATGCCACCAGAGCTCCCTTTCTTTCCACAGATGTAGGCAATTATATCCCTGTGCATTTCACCTGGTGAAGTCCACATGTATCTTCACTATTTATGTTGTTGAAAAAAAAATATTTCTAATAAACTGGTCAATGGTTTCATAAAATTCTATCACGTGATCTCTGGAGTTCTTTCTATCACCAAGGCCATATTTTTCAACTACCGATCCTCCCTCTTCGTCTCTAACTTTCCCATTCCAATTTCCAGTAACTATCAATGCATCTTGATTGCATGTGTAATCAATTTCAGAATGCACAAATTGGCAAAAATCTTCAATTTCTTCATCTTTGGTATTAGTGGTTGGTATGTAAATTTGAATAATTTTTTTATTAACTAGTCTTCCTTGTAGGCATATGGATATCATCCTATCACTGACAACGTTGTACTTCAAGACAGACCTTGAAATGATTTTGATCTATTCTGAACATATCCTTTAATTTGGTTTAGTAACCACCTATTCACACAGTGTCTGGCACATCATAGTCAGTAGAGTATACTGGTTACACTTATGGTCTCTAGAGTCCAACTGAACTGGCTCAAATCCAAACTTTGCCACTTACTACCTGATGGTCTTGTTGGAGATACCTAACCCCTGTGAGTTCAGGTTCCTTAGCTGTGAAAAAAGATGATAATAGGATATTCTCATAAGGTTGTTATAAGGACATAGAATAATGCACATACAATCAATAATCAGTTGCCATTGAGTCAATGCCAACTCACGATGACTCCGTGTATATCAGAATAAAACTGTGCCCCATAGGGTTTTCCATAGTTGATTTTTTCAAGCAGACTGTCAGATCTTTCTTTGGAGACATTTCTGGGTACTTGAACCTCCAACCTTCTGGTTGGCAGCCAAGTGCATTAACCATTTGTACCACTGAGGGATTCCTTGCAAAGGTGAACTTAGGTAAAACACAATATTGTAATGTACAGTTCACTTAAATGGGTATGTGTAGACTGCCTTATGTCTTCTTGGGTCGAAGATGAAAGGGAACAAGGGCCCCTCTGTGGGCCAGTGACTGACAAAACAGCTGGGTAAGGGCACCACCATCAAGCCTAAACAAAGTTTGTGATTCTTAGTTTTCTTCTCATTTTTAAAGATAAATTATAAATAGAAGTTCTAACATTTTCTTTCTGCATCTCAATGGATCATCTTATATATCCCACTTTGGAGATCAGTGCCTTAGAGAGGCATCAGGGCTGAAGGTACAGCCTTGAAAGTTCTCCAAGTTAAAGTAAGAGACAAAACCAGGACATTCTCACCAATGAGCATAAGAAGAGCAAAGGAGACTGAGGGTTAAATTTTGAAAAATGCCTCCACCTCAGAAACAGAAGGAAAGAGAAGAAAAAGACCTCTGAAATGAAAGGAGGCAAACGTACTACAGCAATATGTTAATTACAGAATCTGAATGTTTTAAGAAGAGAATGTCAGTCAAGTTTTGATCAACAGTGCCTAATATTTTGGAAAAGACAAGGGGAATCTTATTATGAAAAGCTGCTTTGTTTGACAACTGAGAAAACAGTTTCATCACTGTGGTTGGGCAGAAGCCTCTTATAAAAGGGTTGGTGAAAGAGCTGGTGAAGTAATGACTTGATAAGTGAGGAAGCACAGTAGCATATTTATGAACACTATTTACAAAAGTTCAGTGGTGACAGAAGGCAAGAGGAAGGAAAGAAGGGAGGAAAAAAAGAAGGAAAAGGAGAAAAAAAGAAGAGGAAGATTAGGAACATTCTGAAATAATCAAAATCTGTAAGGTGAAAACCCTTTTATCCAGAAGCCAGAACCTCAGAGGATGAATCCCCTCACTACATATTGCCAGTAATATTAAGCATTTCCTTCCTTTGGTCCATCTGAAAAACCCAGACTATAATTTTGACCTATATCATAGGCATGAATTTATGTACTAAAGCCTGCAATGCACCTCAATGATATTAACCATGGCATACCATCCTAACACTCAGGGTCGTCTTCTGTGTCTATGTCAATCAACCCTCCATAATGACACAAACAACCTGTTTATAACACGCCCACTCTCCTGTTCTGCTCAAGGGCACCCCAGAGCACAACTGACCCTGTAGGCATCACCCATGGAAAAAGTTCAATGTCAGGGCAGCACACCCCATTTCCTATCAGTGTTAACAGGCCTGTGGCCTGATGGCTTTCAGGACTGGCTTCATTTCTCTCAGGCCAATGGGGGCATACTAATTAACTCTGTCATTAGTTATCTCACTGAGAAGAAAGAGAAATGCCTGGATGAATAGCACCATATCTTGTCCTTTTCCTCATTTCTCTATGTCTGCTAGTGGTCCCAGCGTATTCCCAATCACTCAGACTTGCGTACTGACTCCCTTCATTCTTTATCTCCCATTAATAGCTGAAATCCATTGATTCCTTCTCCTCATGGTCTCAAGCAAGGTCAATATGGTTGTTTAAGGCCCCTCACCTCTAGCCATGACTATTATAGTCATACGCCAGAAGCTTCCAAGTCTCTGTTCTGAACTGACTCTATTCCACCCCACCATGCACAGCACCACAGGAATCATTCTGAATGTCCTCAATACTCCTTCTCAATCCTCCTTTATGCAAAATCTTCAGTGGTTTTCTCATTGGCTAGAAAAATGGAAGTAGAAACCATTAACCTCACAAGTAAGCACCGTTCCTATCTAACCCATCTTCCCCTCCTTCTCACTGGTATCTTCTCAAGCACTCCAGTCACTCTTCTAAACACAGCCCCCACTTTTCATCCCTTTACCTCTGTAACTTTTCTAGCTACTCCATTCACCGAGATGTTGCCAATTTCTCCCTGGCTCCACCCAGGAAAAGTCCACTTATCTTTCAAGATAATTCCATTGCTACCTTTTGGATTCGCCAGACAGTTACGATTTGTCCATCCTATGAACCCCCTCTTGCAAAGCATCTGTGCCTCTCACACGGTATTCTCAGGCAGCTTTCCTGCACAGTTGGAGGTGTTCCTGGAAGCCTCCCTATATCAAGTATCAGCTCCTTGAGGTGTGGATTACATTACGTTCATTTCTGAAGTGTATGCACAATGATCAGCAAGGTTCAGGAAATGAAAGTCTATTAAATTAACTTAAAATAGTACCGATGTCTTTCCAGAACAGTTTACTTACTGAAACTTTTGAGCTCTTAATTGTGCCTTTTCATGTTTAAAATTTTGGAGAAGTTATAATCATTAAGAGACCAGAATATTTAACACAAGAGGGGTATACCTTAGGCATTTCATGAACACATTTTGTGATGTAGACTACATTTTAAGAGACAGAACATGTCCCATCTCCGAAGACCAAAAACAGTTGCATTCAAGTTGATTCCAACTCATGATGATCTCACATGTGTCAGAGCAGAACTGGGCTCTATAGGGTTTTCAATGGCTGAGTTTTTATAAATAGATCACCAGGCCCTTCTTCCAAAGCACCTCAGGGTAGACACAAACCTTCAACCTTCTGGTTAACAGTGGAGCACATTAACTGTTTACATCATGCAGGGACTCCCATCTGGGAAAAACTGACCACAAAACTGAAAATTTTATGCCAATTTGACCAAGGATTTCATGTATTATGTTGAATTTTTTTCTTCAAGTTTTACTCTGGTGATTAGCATAGATGTGCTTGCATTTTCAAAATACATGAAGATTTTACTTATTCAAGGAAACAAAGCATTTTGATTTCTAGAGGGAAGGGGATACAGGTTGTATTCTTCGTCCTTCCCTTTTCTGAAATTGGTATCATTTCATTTGCCAAAAACATATAAGCACCTATAATGTACAAGGGACTTTTCTAAGCATCAGAAATGCATTTGTATGTCAAATATCCCCTCTCTCCTCAAGAAGCCTTAAGTTTCCTGGGAAAGAAAAACAAGTAAGTGGGCAATTACTCTATGCAGTGATAAGGTTAGAACAAAGGTAAATACCAGATGCTACTTGAGCACAAGGAAGGGGCTGCTATATCAACCTAGACCAGAGCTTGTCAGACATGAGCGTACAAACAAACCACCTGGGCATCTTGTTAAAATATAAATTCTGATTCAGTGGGTCTGATACAAGGCCT
This sequence comes from Orycteropus afer afer, assembly GCF_000298275.1. Lineage (NCBI taxonomy): Eukaryota > Metazoa > Chordata > Mammalia > Tubulidentata > Orycteropodidae > Orycteropus > Orycteropus afer. The sequence continues at coordinate 7,675,836 of NW_006921615.1, forward strand.
GAGGTTCTGCAAGCTCCCAGGAGATGCTGATGCTGGTCTGCAGACCGCATGCTAATTAGCAAGGACCCAAAGACTAGATCACAAGACTGAGGCCAGGAGAGTCAACATCCCAGGCAGAGAAAATGATGTGAAAATTGCCAGAGGGAAGACCACAACAGTAGTTACTCCTTCCTTCTAGGACCTTATAAGAGCTACCAAAACAAAAACAAACTCACTGCCATCAAATTGATTCTGATTCATAGTGACTCCCAGTGGGTTTCTGAGGAGGGAAATCTTTACAGAAGTAGATTGCCCCATCTTCCTTCTGCAGAGTGGCTGGTGGGTTTCAATACCAACCTTCTGGTTAGCAGTCAAATGCCTCCAGCACTGTACTACCAGAGCTCTTAGTAAAGAAAAAAAATAAGTGAAAATAAAAGGCATCTAGCATAGTGGCCAAGGCACTTGACTGCTAACCAGAAAGCTGGCGGTTCAAATCCACCAGCCACTCCTTGGAAGGAAGATGGGACAATCAACTTCCGTAGTGATACTGCCTCGGAAACACAAGGAGGGGTCACTATGAGTCGGGTCTGACTCGACGGCACATAACAACAGCAACACAACAAGGGAAATACCAAAGTGGGGCACTGGTGGTATGATGGTGGAATTCTCACTTTCCATGCAGGAGACCCCCTGTGCAGCCACCACCCATCCATCAGTGGAGACTTGTGTGCTGCTATGACACTGAACAGCTTTCAGCAGAGCTTCCAGACTAAGATAGACTAGGAAGAAAGGCTTGGTGACCTACTACTGAAAGTCAGCCAATGAAAACTCTATGGATCATTGAATGTGGTGGGATAATCTGAAAAAAAGATAACGAAAATAGTTACACAACTTAAGAAACATGATCAATGCCACTGAATCATACATGTAGAAATTGTTGAATTGATGTATTTTTGTTGTGTATATTTTCACCACAATTAAAAAAAAAAACCTATGGATCACAACAGTCCAATCCACAGCTGACTGTGAGGATGGTACAGGACTGAGCGGCACTCTATTCCACTATTCATCGGGTCACCATGTGTCACGGGCTGCCTGCATGGCAGCGAATGTCAAGACAGATACCAATAACATGTACACGTGCTGGGGCATTCCTAAAAAGACTTAAGAGCTCTGTAATTCAGAGAAATTAGAAGGTAAGTCTAAATTATTTAAAAGTCTAAGCTATAAAGAAAAGCTTTCAAGAGAGTTTAATATTTCAAGTACTTGTAGATGCAAACCTACCCAGGGTCACTGCCTTATCTACTTAGGTGAAAAGATAATTATAGACATTTAGCCCACCAGTTTCAAGAACTTAAAAGTATTCATTTTTCAGATAAGCTTTATAATACATTAAAAAATATTTTTTTAATTCCATCACATACTCACCACATAATTTTTATGAGTAGTCAAAAAAAAAAAAAAAAGAAAACCCACTGTCATCAACTTGATTCCAGCTCATAGCAACCCCCATTAGGCTTCCACGGCAGAAAATTTTTACAGAAGTAGATTGCCTAGTCTTCCTTCTGCCTAGTGGGACTTGTGGGTTTGAACCACCAGCCTTCTGGTTAGCAGTCAAATGCCTTAGGCACTGTACCACCAGAGCTCCAACTTGATCTGTATCCTGAGTAAACAGAGTTCAAAATAACAAGATTTTACATAATAAATGTACAAAATGGTATCACTTCAAAAGAGATTCTATGAGAAATTTTTAAATGATATATTGATGTTATGGATTTCTTTATTTTAAAAAATCAAGGTTTACTTCAAGGCAGTGTTTCTCCAGGTAGGACCTCCTCATACCTACATCAGAATCACACCAGGGTTCTTAGAAAATGCAAATTCCAGGACCCTTTTAACTAAAAAGGAAAAAAAAAAAAAAAATTAAAAGTATGTAAATGAGTGAATGCAGCTTGCTACTAAAAAAAAGGAAATTAAATGTACACACTGATTGAACTCCTGAATACAGAGAAAATAGGAAGCTGAAATATAGACTCTGAAAATCTCACTGCCACACAGACCTCCTCTGCTCATCTCACTCAACAATGATATTATGAAATATTCAGGGCTAATTCTTGAATAGTAGTTTCTGCAGAACAAAGTTTTCATGGAGGAGTTTATATTATACTGCTTGACACTATGAACATTATAAAGAAAAAGCCACTCATTCTAAATTATTTTTGAAATAGAAACTATTTTTTAAGTTATGTTGACTCGATAATAATAATAATAGATGCAATAATACTGACTGTCCCCAAAACCATTTGTGTAAATGTGCAAAAGCACCCAAGCCTGAGTAATGAAACACTGTGTCACTTAAATTAAATGACTTTGTTAGAAGAGTAAAAACAACTTGCCACATTTTCAAGGAATTATTTCAATGAGCAATTTACTCACAGATACAAGTGATGAGTCAAACTCAGGTAGTCAATCTAATCCAACAATCTTCTACAAGGTTTAAAGTAATGGAGCACTCCAAGAAGACAAAGATACTTAAAAAATTTATATGAGTTCAGGAACAAGTCAAAGTTTCAACCATTCTATTTGTGATAGTTGGAGCTGTGTGTCAACTTGGCTGGACTACTTTAAGCAGTTGTGATGTGGGTTGTTCCAATGATGGGATCAGATGTATATGTTTTGAGCAGCCAGTTGGTTGAAAGGGAGTTTCCCTAGGGGTGTAGTCTGCTTCCAGTATTTTTATGGACATCCTGGGAAAAGAGACACTCTTCTGTGGATTGGGATTCTGTTGTGCTGCCTACAACCGTCCGTGAGCGAACAAATCCACCATTCGGCCTGGAGATCTTGGATTCGTCATTCTTTGGAGTCAACAGCCAGTATTCTGTCTGCCAACCTTGAGCTCCTCAGCCTCTGTAGCTATATGAGCTGTGAAAAGCCTCCAGCTTGATGTTTGATCCAAGAACTCTGGACTTGCCAGCTTCCATAAGTGTGTTAGCCATTTTCCTCAGATAAATTTATCTTATTCCATATATATATATAAGCTTTACTGGTTTTGTTTCTCTAGAGAACCCAGTCTAACAAACTATTGCTCTCTCTAAAGAGAAAAATAAGTAAAAATGAGGTGCAGAACTTTCTGGTATCTACCTCCAATGTGCCATGTCCTGAATCCAGAAGAAAATGGGACCTTTATCTAGTTGGACAGATAGCTGACCACAAACCAATTTGCCTCCAAAGTTTTAATGTTATATACAGAATATATGTAGCATTCTAATTCAACCCTGAGATGTGCTGCATGACATTAAATACGAATTCTGCCATCTTTAAGGCCACCTTAGGTAACCCTGGTGGCACAATAGTTAAGTACTCTGCTGCTAACCAAAGGGTCAGTGGTTCCAGTACAGCAGCTGCTCCATGGGAGAAAGAACTGACTATTTGCTCCAGTAAACACTATAGCCTAGGAAAGCCGACAGGACAGTTCTACTCTGTCCTATTGAGTCACTATGAATTGGAATGACTCAGCACACAACAGGGCTACCTTTCCAATTCTATCAAATGGCTTTGTCCCAGAGGAGGCCTACTAGGATTAAAACAAACACAAGCATTCACAGCCATAGAATAACGTTTGGTTTGTAGAAACACTATACAAACCAACCAACTCAATGCAACACAGAGAAACATTCATTTTAAAGAGACAGCTGCATTTCCTCTTTGCTCTAAAATCAGCAAAAAGTTTCACTATCCAATAATATAAACATCCAGTCCTTGAGTAAAATATTTTTACCTTAAATTTACTTTTATACCTAGAAAAATTGACATACTAATGTAAAATTTGTCGCTGGGGAAAATTTCATGGCTTTTTGTACAGGCTGGCTTCATCATCCAAATGGATACTATCTAGGTGGTTAACTCAGTCGGTACACATGGGCTCTCCCCTTCCCTAAGTTACCAACTCTGTGCTCTTTCCTCAGCCAGTCGCTGTTGAATCAATTCCAAATCATGGCAACTCCATGTGTGTCAGAGTAGAACAGCACTCCACAGGGTTTTCCATGACTGATTTTTTAGAAGTAGATTACCAGGCCTTTCTTCTGAGGCACCTCTGCTTGGAGTCGAATTGCCAACCTTCCAGTTAATAGCTGACCTTGCTAATCATTTGCACCACCCAAGGACTCCATACCTCTCTCAGGATGACCCCTATTGGGGTAGGTCCTTCAGTCTTGGTCAAACATACGAAGGGGCTTTTAAAGATAAGGAAGAGCTATTTTCTTGCATCCTCCTGAAGGATGTTCTAGAAGAGAGACAGTGGTGATATGGAAAGAGCTCCTCCAAGCCCACTCTGTTGTAAGTGATGGTACATGAGACAGGTAGCCCTTGCTTTGTTTCTAGAGCATCCTAGAACCTACAGACATGGCAAAGGCCCAAGCACAGCGAAGAAAGAATATGAACATCTCTCAAAGGCATTCAGCATGCTTCCCTGGCCTACAACCGGACAGAGAAAGGGGAAAAGGTCTTCCTGCATTATGACCTCAAACCAGAATAGTACTTTCCTTATTTTCCAAATTATTCTTCAGTCTGTAGCTGGTTTCTTCTTGCTGCACTTCCAAGAAGTATTACCTGCATTCTATGGACAAGAAACTGGCACAACGGGCAAAATTCATTAAAAACACCTGAAATGAGAATAGAGTGTTTCCAATGTTTAAGCTTTAACATAGACTCCTTCAAGGATGGCCCCTGAACTTCTTCCCAATGAATACCGGAGAACCAGAGGCAGCATGGACAGAGCGATGGCAATCAAAGCAGCCCGCAGCAACACTGCAACTCCGAGATGGAGGGGAAGTCAGAAAGAACAGCACATCTAATTGAAAGCACTGGAAGAATTTCTGAAACTAGATTCAATATTCCACACTGGAATCTGGCCAAACTACTTGGGGAGATTTCTTAGCCCTTGCCAAATATAACAAGGGACTTCTAAAGATGAGGAAGAGCTGTTCTAAAGATGAAGAAGGATGCTCCAGAGAGAGATAGTGTGGTAATATGCAAAAAGCTCTGAACTAGGAGGTCAGCGACCATTGTTCTGGTTCCACATCTGCCTACATTAGCTCTGTGACCTTGGGGCAGTCACTTAACCTCTCTGGACCTGTTCCTTCATCTGGAAATCAGGAGACCTGAGCCAAGATCTCCAAGCTCCTTTTCCAGCTCTAATGCTCTGTGGCTACCCTAACGGGTAACAGACAGTAAGGGAGATAAGGGTGAAGCAGCTGTCATAGAGGATTTCTCAGCAAGGAAAACAGTAAAATAGACATCTTGACAACAGTGCAACTGCACTGGGTATTATCCCTACAGTACCCTCTCCATAGGGAGGGGAGAGCAACCTCATCGCTGCTGGCACTTTTCCTATGATATCAAGGCTTCCTCTGGGCTTCAGCAGCGAGCTTTACGGAGAAGCAATGCTGGTGTGATGTGACTGCTGAGAAGTCACCTTCTCCCTATTCCGCTAACAAGATGTCCTCTCTATAACATAAAAAGCAAACCTTTGGAAACCCATACTCTGTGCCAGATACTGTTCTAGTATTTTATATGCATTGCCTCTTTAATCTCTACAACAAATAATTGAGTTAATTCATTCTACTGAAAATGGAAGCACACAGTTGAAATAACTTGCCTGAGGTAACACAGCTTCTATGTGGTGGAGTCAAAGAGGATGCAAAATCAAGCAGCCTAACTCTCCCATCTTCAACAGTTTATATTGCCTCTCTGTGGTAGTTCAGTTTGTGTGTCAACGTGGCTGGGCCCGGTTGAGTGGCTGGGCAGCTGGTGGTAGTTAATTCCCCTGAGGAGACTGACAATCAACCCCATGGTGGGATCTACCACAAGCATCTGGGTAGCTGCCTTTGGGTATGTGGTCTGCTTCCTGTATATAAGGAGAAGCCTTTGGGAATGGTCTCTAGCCTATGTCATGCTTGGACCCTGCATGTAGCCATGTCGTTGCTCAGCAGCCTGCTATGCTCTGTCAACCTTGGGACTTACATTGGACTTAAGTTAATGGCCTGCCGTGTGGTTTGGTAACATCGAGACTATGTCTTTTGACTTGTCAACCTTGGGTCTTCTCAGCCTCAGCAGCCAGCAGCTATCTGAGTGAAGAAATGCCTCTAGCTTCAGTGGGCCAGGAGCAGGAAGCAGAGTTGGACCCCAAGGTTGAGGGGCTTTCACCCAACCCCTAGAGCTTGGCACTTTGAACTTGGACTTAAAGCCTCCAAATTGTAAGAATAAACTCCTATTTATTAAGGCCATCCCATTTGTGGTATATTCTTGTCAGAGCGGCACTAGGTAAACAGAACACTCTCTAACGGCAGAAAAGGGAGCTCTGGTTGTGCGAGGGATAAGCACTCAGCTTCTAACACAAAAGTTGACAGTTCAAACCCATCCAGCAGTTCTGCAGGAAGAAGGTTCTTATAGCTTGCTTCCATAAAGATTGGGGGGGGGGGGGCAGCAGAAACAACCCACTGCCATCAAGTTGATCCAGACTTAGAGCAACCCTATAGGACAGAGTAGAACTGTGCCACAGATTTCCAAGGCTGTAAACCTTTATGGAAGCAAACTGCCGCATCTTTCTCCTATGGAGAGGCTAGTGGGTTTGAACTGCCAACCTTTCAGTTAATAGTCAATCACTTAAATACTGTGCCACCAGGATCCCTTCCATAAAGATTACAGCCCAGAAAACCTTATGGGGCAGCTCTACTCTGTTATATAGGGTCACTATGAGTAGACATTGACTAGATGGCACCTAACAACAACAATGTCAATAAAGTCACAATTAGAGATTTATTCTCTCACCATTAATGACCATCTTCTACATGTAGTGGGATGTTATATCTATCAAGAATGTATAGCCCCTGTCTTAAGGAGACAACCTGGAGGAATCAGATGAGTTGAATCATAAAGGAAAGAGACAGACAGTCCTGGGTTTGACTTCCTTGTCTACCAATTACAAACTGTGGCATCCAGAAATTTCTCACGTAAGTCCAAGTTCCTCATCTGTCACATGTTACACTAATAACATCCACTACCCACATTTACCATGATGAGGAGTAAATAAAATAATGCTTGTAGAATCCCCAGCTAGTTTCTAAATTATGATAACATAAAAATATTTGGATTTAAAATCTTCACATATAGATAGAAATTATACCGGGTTTCAGTAGACTGGGTTGGGACAAAAGGTTGAATTCTAATTTTAAGATTATCAGTCTTCAATGTTAATTGATATATACTTCTTATTATTGGGAGCTCTGGTGGTGTAGTGCTTCAGGCGTCTGACTGCTAACCAGAAGGTTAGTGGTTCAAACCCACCAGCCATACCTCGGAAGGAAGACTGGGCCATCTACTTCCGTAGAGAGTAGAGACACTGTGCCTCAGAAACCCAAGAAGGGGTCGCTATGAGTCACGATCAACTCGATGGCAGTGAGGTTTTTTTTTTTTATTATTATTATTATTATTAGTTGAGAATGATAGCAATGTTTACTATACATTGTTCCTAGAGCATCCAAAGTTCTAATGCCAATCTCCAACCAAAAGGTAGGTTGCGTACTGTTAACAAAGAACAGCTCCACTCTCTGCTCTCACCACACCTCCCTCACTCACCCAAATTATACTCTGTACCTCAGTTTCTCTTCCCATGAAACGGACAAAATAGTTTGTTTTTACATCTCTTATGGAAATATTCTGAGCTCTCAAAACAGGGTAAGAAGAGTGCTAATACCTAACATTAGTATAGTGCTTGAAAGCTCCAAAAAAGGCTCTCACATTTGTTATCTTATTTAGCTGACATATTTTTGACAACCTCAAGGATTCAGGAACTAAATTAAGCAAAACTTTTTTTTTTTGCTCTTCGGTACTAAAAAAATAGTTGCATGAAGTCAATCCTAGCTCACGGCAGCTGCCTGTATGTCAGAGTAGAACTGTGCTCCACAGGGTTTTCAATTGCTGGTTATTCAGAAGTAGACTGCCAGTCCTTTCTTCTGAGGCATTTTTGGGTAAACTCAAACCTCCAACCTTATGATTAGCAATCAAGGGAGCTAGACATTTGCACCACTCAGGGTCTTATTTAAAATGTGTATGTATGTGTGTTAAGGAGCTCTGGAGGCACAGCACTTGACTGCTGACCAGAAAGTTGTCAGTTCAAACCCACCAGCTGCTCTGCAGAAGGAAGATGAGGCAACCTACTTCTGTAAAGATTTATAGCCTCAGAAACCCAATGGGGGTCACTATGAGTCGGAATCAACTCAATGGCAGTGAGCTTGCAGTTTTTTGGTATGTATGTGTGGCAACTTTGTAGCCTTCAACAAAAAACGAAAACACTACATCTATCACAGAACTATATTTGTTAACAAATATCCTTGTATGTGTTTGCAGTTCCATATGATACCTACTACATGTCCACATAATAGAGTCAAGCCTATTTTTAAAAATCTTACAGAAGAAAAAGCGTAAATTGATAAAAAAAAAGATACTAGATTCTTCAAATCCCTTGCAACTACATTTTTAGAAATAATTCATTCAATTGTAGATTTTCCAAAACATGACTCCAGACTACAGTTAAGACTCTGACCTCAATTTGAAGCTGACTTTAAAAGGAGACTGACCTTGGGAGAAAAGTCAATCACATAGCTTCAACACAGTAAACAATTTATTAAACCACTCAAATGACAACCCTGGATATCAGTTATGTAAAATAAAATCTATACATCAAATTATATACAGTTTAAACTAGACAAATGAATCATAATAATAAAAATAATGTATCTGCCCATAATAAATAATGTCAAAAAAACATGTAGACCATAGGACTATCACAATCTTAAGTTAATAGAAAATAAACAGAAAATCTTTTAATTTTTTTTCAATATTTGTCATCCTTGTCTATCTCAAAAATTTTTGCTCTGGTAGCACAATGCCTTGACTGCTAACCAGAAGGCTGGCAGTTCAAACCCACAAGCCACTTCTCGGAAGGAAAGTTGGGCAATCTACTTCCGTAGTGATACTGCCTCGGAAACCCAAGGAGCGGTCACTATGAGTTGGGGTTGACTCCATGGCACAAAACAACAACAACATATTTGCCATCCTTGTCTAACTCAAAAATTTTTACACTTAACCTTTCTGTAGAGGCATACTCTAATGTACACTATTTTGACTTTTTAGGGATATTAGGCTATCAGTTATATATACACTTCTGTTGGAATCTTTTAAGGAGCTCTGGTGGTTCAAGCCCACCAGCTGCTCCACAGAAGGAAGATGAGGCAATCTACTTCCGTAAAGATTTACCACCATGGAAACCCACTGGGGTCACTACGAAACGGGATCTACTTGATGGCAGTGGGCTGGGTTTGGTTTTTTGATTGAAATCTTTTAAGTGAAATTTCTCTAAATCATTAGCTAAACAAGTTTACAGAGGAGATAGAAAAATATTTGCTAAGATATATAATTAGAGGGATTTAAATCACCAACTAGTCTACACAAGAGCTGAACTCCCCAAGTAAATATCTAGCTTAGATGACAAGGAGATAGCACCATGCAAATAACTGACACTGTTTCTAAAAGTGTGACAAAACACATTCCTTCTTCAGCTACCCTAAATATCTACAGAGTAATATATATAGTATAAAAGGTGGTAGGAACAGCCAGACTAGATTTAAGTACTCTCTGTTGCTACAGGCTAATCATCTTCCCCTGAAACCTTCCTCCTCTTCTAGAACACCCCATATTGATTAATGGCCCTGCCATGCATTTGGTCACTAAAGCCAGAGAGACCTGGAAGTTTACAGTGATTTCTCCCCTTTATCCTAATTCCCTTTCACCTAATAATTAGCTAAGCCCCAGTATTTCTAACCTCCTTAATATCCCTTGGCTCAGTTACTAACAAAGGTTGAAGGTTCAAGTCCACCCAGAAGCTCTTTGGAAGAAAGGCCTGGTGATTTGCTACTGAAATATCAGCCACTGGAAAGCCTATGGTGCACAGTTGTATTCTGACACACCAGGGGTCACCATGAGTTGGAGTTAATTCAATAGTAACTGGTTTTAATAGCACTTGAGTTCCTCACCCCCATTCTCCATTCTCACCATCACTGCCTTTATTTAGCTCAGGGCTAAAGCCTTCACCCCAAGACTCAGGAAACACAAGGTCTCAGAAGCAGACTCTATAAGGCAGAGTGAGGAGTGATAGAAGTAAACCGTGGTGCTGTGCAATCTCAGAGGGAAGGGCCAATCCAAACAAGAAAGTCAAGGGGACGGTCCTGAAGGAGACGAGTCTCACACAGACTTAGAGGACCGGTGAAGGAAGGTGGGAGGGAGATGTGGAGGCAATCCTCTCCTCCCTCCTGGGGTACCAGACTGAAACATAGGCCATGGAAGTAGGAAAGTGAAAATTAGAGAGAGAGATGACATGTTTACAAAGGAGTTTAGATTTTAGCAAGCAGGTGGCTTTTTGTAATTAAGATATACCAGTTACTGCTGAGTCAATTCCAACTTATGGAGATCCCATGTGTCCCAGCGTAGAATGGTACTCCATCAGATTATCAGTGGCTGATTTTTTGAAAGTAGATTGGTAGGTCTTTCTTCTCAGGTGCCTCTGAGTGGACTCAAACCTCCAGCCTTGCAGTTAGCATCTGAGTATGTTAACTTTTGCACCACTCAAAACCAAAAAACCAAACACACTGGCATCTAGTCGATTCTGACTCATAGCAACCCCCACTGGGTTTCTGAGGCTGTAAATCTTTATGGAAGTAGACTGCCCCATCTTCCTTCTGTGAAGCAGCTGGTGGGTTTGAACTCCTGACCTTATGGTTAGCAGCCAAATGCCTTATCCACTATGCCACCCGAGCTCCTTTGCACCACCCAGGAACTTCCTAATTAAGATATTGCTCTTGTTCATAGGTACTGTCAAGTTGACTCCAACTCATAATCAACCCATGGGACTTTGTAGACAGAACTACCCTATAGAGTTTTGTAGGCTGGCATCTTCACAGGAGCAGATTACCAGGTCTTTCTTCCACAGAGCCACTCCATTAGTATCTAAGCACTTAACCACTGTGCCACCAGGGCTCCATCCATAATTAAGATAACCCATCGCCATCAAGTCAATTCCAACTCATACCAACCCTATAGGACAAAGAAGAACTGCCTTATAGGGTTTCCAAGGCTATAATCTTCATGTAAGCAGACTGCCACATCTTTCTCCCATGGTACAGCTTGTGGGTTCAAACTTCGAACCTTTTGATTAGCAATCAAGTGCTTTAAGCACTGTGCCATCGGGGCTCCTCATAATTAAGATGATAAGTGTCAATACCAGATGCGCATTTAAATACTTGTTTGCATAGTGCTGTGGGAGAAAGGACTGAAGGCAGGCAGACTAACCATTCCATGACTGCCATGCTTAATTCAGTATTTGGGAAGGAGAGGCTGAGAAACACATAGACCCTAAAGAGATAAACCAACACACCTGCTCAAACTAATTTGGATATCCTTGTTTTGTAATAAGAGAGAAAATCAGTTCTACTTTCCTTCGATTCACGGATTTCTGTAAGCAATGCCCAAGAAATAGAAGCCAAAAAAACCCATTGTTTATGGATTTCAAATCAAATCAACAAAACTTCCTTGATTACCTGCTGTGGAGAAAGCACCACGCAAAGGCCTGGAAGCACCAAATATATCTTCCCTTGGCTGTAAATTCGCACTGACATCAGATGATTAATTTTATTTCTTCTCCTACACATGAAATAAACAATGGTTGCCTAGAAGGGAGAGCCTCATCTCATCATTCAGGAGTAAATTCAGCAGGGCTCCCAGAAATAGAAAGGCTGGTTACAGAGCAAAAAAAAAAAAAAAGGAGGAAGTATATGAAATAAGTGGTTAACTCACTAGGCTGCTAACTGAGAGGTTAGAGGTGTAAATCCACTCAGAGGCACCTCAAAAGAAAAGCCTAGTAGTGATCTACTTCCAAAAAATCAGCCACTGACAACCCTATGGAACACTGAAAACCCTACTCTGAGACACAGTGTTGCCATGAGTCAGAACCAATTCAACAACTGGTGCATAAAATAAGGCAAAATTCTGAGTTCAGGTCTCCAGTAAGGCCATAAGGAAGATGCCCAACCCTTCTCTGTGATTAGATGCTTTCATAAAACCTGGTTTCAGGGGGTCCATAATGGGTTGTGTTAAGATTCCATCAAGTCTATGGTCACAGAGCAGAGAGGCTCACACAGCATAGTAAAATCTTGGCAAGATTTTGACTTTAACCATACATACATACATACACAACAACAGTAAACCAGCTGCTGTCAAGGCAATTTTGAGTCATGGACCCCAGGTGTCTCAGAGTAGGACTGTGCTCCTTAAGCTTTTAAGTGCTTGAGTTTTTAGTAGACTGTCAGTCTGTCTTCTGAGGGACCTCTGAATAGACTTGAACCCATAGCCTTTTGGTTAGCCACCAAGTGCACTAACTATTTGCACCAAATAATCAGCACTAAATAATTTACCACGTTCCTGAACCACTGTTTTAATTGAATTACATGTGTTTTTTCAAACTCAGTAAGGGTTTTCTAGGTAGCCAAGGGCTCTAGAATTATAAAAGATATACCTATTTCCCTCCTTATCATCATGTGGCTTTTACCTATTACTCTTCATACTTCCTGCCTATGTCCATAGTTCCAATGCTACCTTTTCGGAGAAAAAAGTCTCCCTATTTTAGAATATCACTTTCCAGGCAGATCAAGACCAATCCTTAAAAAGCTGTATTGGTGCCTGAGAAATACAAGTATCTGCTTTACCAGCTCAGCCACTTGCAGTCATTGGAAAAGTGGTTTTGTTCACTCTGAATCAATGAATTTCTATTGAAGCGTATGTTTCCCTGACACACACAATAAACTGGCACTTGGCAGTGATTTAAACAACTGAGCAAGGCCAGCCTGCCATCAGAACAAAGTGGCAGGAGCAGAAGCAAGCCAGATTTAAATGAGTTAATCTACACAGAAGCCTTTCTCTGACGGCTATTACTTTATATAAAACCAGCTGTCTTCTCCTTTGGCTGCTCAAGCTGCCGTCCTTCTCCTAATTGTATGCTGGGAAAACCATCTTTGCTCTAAGATAACCAGAATATCAAGCTACTGCAAGGAGCAGGCCTAGCCCTCCCCACCCAGGCCCTGGAGTCCCCCTCTCCCTGTGGCTAAGGTACTAACTCTCTCTCCTTCAGAAAGCCTAGACCCACCACACTTCTACCATCCAACCTGACCTTGGACCACAGGGATTCAGGAGCTCCATGCCAATATCCTAGCCTTTGGTGTCTGGTGCTTTCAGTAACTGTGATCCGCTTCTGATAATGTGCTCATTGCTGACTGGTGGTGACTTGACCAATCCCTACCCCAGACAGCTCAAGCCAGCCCCCTGCAATTGCTGTCCCTCTCCTTCAGCCAACCCTAAAGAATAAGCTTCTTGTTAAGCCCAGTCAGTGGCTAGTGCCTGCTCCCCAGTGATACACTGATGGAGTCCATTCAATTCCCCTCTCTGGTAATCTTAATTAATAAGAGACCCTATTTGAATTTGTTCCTCTAAATGAAACCTCCAACTTAAAGGAAACACTGTCTGGTGTGTGCATTTATGTGCATACACACACAAGTACATATACATCTGCCCATACTCCTGGACACAAGAAAAGCATCTTCACCTTCATGGAAGGTGACACCAGAAAGGTCAGCCCTAGAGCAGCTGTTCTCAATGCTGGGGTCAGCTGACTGTCAGAATCATGGAGGTGGGGGTGTTAAAAATTTCTGATGCCCACCATAACCTCTAATTCTAACTCAATTTGTCTTGGTGGGGGTCTTGGCATTAGTATGTTCTTAAAACCTCTGCAGGTGATTGTAATGTGCAGCCAGGGTTGAGAACCACGGCATTAGAGAGAAGAGGCAGACACCACTCAACTGAGACTCCCCAGTGTACCCAGAGAGATGAGAACATGAAATTTAAAGCAGTTCCTGCTTAGGCCCCTAAGGCAAGACAATCTCTATAACCTACAAAGTAATCACAAAGAGGATGCTGAATTCTGATACCATGCTTCATTCAGACCAAACCAGTTGCTTGAGTAGGTTCTAATTTATGGTGACCCCACATGTGTCAGGGTAGAACTGTGCTGCACAGGTTTTCAATGGCTGATTTTTCAGAAGTAGACTCCAGGTCTTTCTTCTGGGGTGTCTCTGGATGGATGTGAATCTCCAACCTTTCAATTACCAACTAAGTACACTAACTATTTATACCACAAGGAACTTTCAAAAGGTACTGCCATTTAAGCAGTACCTCTTTAACCAATGTGAACCTCAGTTTACCCAATGATTAATGAAAAGCAAGTCTACTCTAGATACATGTCTCCCATTTCCCAGCATTATGCACCTCTTTCCCTCTTCACCCCTCACTTTAATGCAGACTGTTTATATATTTGCCTTTCTACATCTCCAAAAGTGCTTTACGTATTGCCTTGAAATTGAGTCATTTAAGTAAATAATATCACAGAACATATAAGGTCTATATAACCCAACTCAAGATGTATAACAGTGATGTTGTTATATTCCATAATGTATAAAATACTCCATTTTTGAGACCACAGCATAATATTCCACCTGGAAAAACTCATGATGAATCGCAGAGATTGACAGCTCACTGAACACCACAGTCAGATTAGCAGCTCTCTCTGCTGCATGGCGACAGTCTACCATGATGCTTATCACTTTTCTTCCCTCTGAGCTTGGTTTAATGTCTACTTATCAAGTAGAAAATTCATTTTAGAACTATTTTCAGAGCAAGTACAAAGACTTCCTTAAGGATATATTAGCTACATTACTTTAATCCAATGAAATAAATAAATCTCTCACTCTGTAATAAACTTCACACGTAGGAAAGAAAACAGTTTCTCAAATGGCCCTCATTGGGTGAAAAATAAAGTGGGAATGTAATGACTAGGGACTGTGTGGCGTAATTCAGAGTAAAGCAGGTCTATTTGCAACCCCATCTACAACTATTTAGTTATGGAAAGTACCAGAAGAACATTTTTATGTTGTCTTGGAAAACTTTAACAGCCAGCAAGGCCAGATCACAACTGACCTGGATAGTCACCTGCCCATTGATTATCTTTACCTAGTCCCTCAAACTCAGCATGTCCAAAACAGAATTCATCACCTGTTCTCATGCTCCTGTATTTCTGGGCTCAGTTAATGAAGTCATTATCTATCTAGTCATCCAAGTCATAAGCTGATAGTTATCCTGGACTCTTATCTCTCCCTCAACTTTCTCCTTAATCCCACCAAATCCCCAAATCCTAAAGATTCCATTTTGTTCTTAGCATCTATCTCCTCCTTTCCACCCCCATAACCAGTTTCCATTGAGTTGATTCCAACTCATGGCTACCCCATGGTGTCAGCAAAGAACTCTACATTCCATAGGGTTTTCAATGGCTGGTTTTTCAAAAGTAGATTGCCAGGCATTCTTCCAAGGCACTTTCCAAGGTCTTCTGGGTGGACTTGAACCTCCAACTTTTTGGTTAGCAGCCAAGCTCATTAGCCATCTGCACCACCCAGAGACTCCTCCCATCCTCATAGCTGCTGCTCTAATTTGTCACTTCTTCATTTTTCACCTAAACTTCTCCAATGGACTCCAAACTCTCCCCGTATTAAGTTCTGTCCCCCCAATCTATTCTTCTAAGTTGGGCCACAATAATCACTATGAAACAAACCTGATCACATTACTCTTTTCATTAAAATCCTTCAATGACTCCCCACTGTCCACAGGACAAAGTTCTAAGTCCAAAGTATTGGATATAAGGCTCTCCATAATCCTACCTCTTCAACCTTAGGTGTCTCCATGCCTCATCTTAAACGTTTTGTCTGGGTTAGACGAACTACTTAGAGTTCCCCAGCATACCAGCCTGTGTCTGTCATCTCCTTACCTTTTTTGCGCTGCTCCTGCTGGTTGGAATATCCCTCTGCTTCTCTGATCCCAGCAAAATATACTCATTGTCTAGACCCACTTCCTCCATAAAAACTTTCTTCACTAAATCAAAAACCAAACCTATTGCCATTGAGTCAACACCAACTCACAGCAATCCTCTTAGACTGAGTAGAAGTGCCCCCATAGGCTTTCGAAGGCTATAATCTTTACTGATGCAGACTACGTTGTTCTCCCACAGAGCAGTTGATGGGTTAGAACTTCTGACATTTTGGTTAGCAGCTGAGTGCTTCACAACTGCACCACAAGGGCTCCTTCCTTTTCTCACCCCCTCCCAAGGAAGAACTAGGTGTTTCCACCTTTCAGACCCACCCCCTTTTCATACTTCTATCACAGCATGTATAACTTTATTAAATTCATTTAGTAACAAAACTGGGAACTCCATGAAGTCAACAATTAGATCTTATCTTTCAAACTGCATAGTAGGAATTTGATAAATATGTGCCTCAATGAGAGCATTCTAACATAGGCTTCAAGCTATTTTCTTTACAACTTATATGCTTTGCTTTCTGATGCTCATGATGTGAAACTGCCTCTTGTAAATCATTTGCAGAAGACCAAAAAATAAATTGGTACAAGGGATATATCACCTTTCACCCTCTGATAAATCATTTCTTTGTTTTTTATTTCTGGAAGAAGGGTCAAGACTCAAGGCATTCTAATAGCTAACAGGAAGGAACCACGGAAAGGAGTTATCCCAAATCCCTGGCCCTTCTTGGTTTTAAATGTCATCTCCCTGGAAGTGGTTATTATTTGAGTGAGGCACAGGGTGGAGATACTAATTAAAGCAGAATGTCTGTGCATAAACCAAGAATGAATTATAAAGTCTACATATATGACCCCTACTCACATATGCTGAAAATAACTCTAAGAATAGAAACTTGCTTTCCCAGCTTTTATTTCTAGGCCTATAAGGGAGTCACATAAATTTTAAGGTACCCCACTCCTCCCAATTCAGCAGAGGTCCAGCAGCCCACCTTTGATGGCTTGCAGCCCACCCATAATTCCATCTAAAATGTCAAATATCTGCATTGAGTCTACTACTTAATGTCACTAGTGGATACCCCCTTCTCCAGGCACTAATTTCATATCAGAAAATGAGCAATTTAAATAAATGTCTCATTAACATAGTGTTTTCCTGCTTGGTGCTAATGTACTCAGAGTAATTTGTTTTCCCAAATGCTCGTCGATATAATCATTTCATCCAATTCTCCATAGGACGATCTGAAACTCTTTGGTAAGATACTATGCAGAGAACCTAGAAACAAACCAAATGATGAAACAAATGAGCAAAAACCCTTCCACTGAAAAGCTGTCAAGACACCTTTGTCCTGGAACACATATCGCATATGCTGCAGGTTTTCTGTTTGGGTCACACAGAGGACAGAACACACTGTCCTGCTTCCCTCAGTGGTGCTGGTTTTGTACTCATGGTAGCAAAACACTGTTCAGCAGACATCGCTGTTCCCAAAGAGACAGGAAAGTGGGAGAGCTGGGTGTCTCAAAAAGAGAGGAGTGTGACATTTTGTTTTGAGGCCCTAGAAAATTTGTTCCCACTTGCTATGGGCTGATGCCAAACCCCAAAAATTTCAAGGATATTTCTAACATTTTTTATTAATAGTTACTCTTAAACTTTCCATAGCACATAATTCAGATATACTCTAAACATGCCAAAGTAGGTACCATATAAGGGTTTGTTCCCTCAAACCTTATGAGATATGGCAGAATGGCTTAATAATGATGATGGGGAAGAAGATGACAGATCATCTCTTGAGGGATGAAAATAGCTTTTCATGTGCTGTCATATTGGAGGGGAGAAGATTCTGATTTGTCCTATTACACATGGGGAATAAAACTAAAATTCATCCAACAACAAGTGAATGGATAAACAAAATGAGGAATATATCCCTACAAATGGAATATTATTCAGCCACAAAAAGGAATGAAGTTCTGATACCTGCTACAACCTGGATGGACCTGGAAAACCTGGTAAGTAAAAATAGCTAGAAACAAAAGGGAAACTATTGCATGATTCCATTTATATGAAATACCTAGAAGAGGCAAAATCTTAGAGACAGAAAGCAGATTAGAGCTTACCAGGGACTGTGGGGACAGGGAGGTAAGAGAGTTACTGCTATTTGATAACCCAATACAGAACCCATGGAATATCTGTTTGGAGTGATGAAAACATTTTGGAAATTGATGATGGTGATGGCTGTAAAACATTGGGAATACAATTAATGCCACTCAATTGTTCACTTAAAAATGGTTAAAATGGCAAAATTTTACATTAAATACATTCTACCACATTGATTTTTGTTTAAAAAAAAAAAAAAGTCAGCCTGATCTGTATGTTTTGAAGCAATAATTCAAATAACTGCCACAAGTGTTATATGAGATAAGATACATGAAAAGTACTATAAAAACACCATGTAAATGTTAACCAACATCAGCAGTGTCCCAGACCCTCTCTCCAGGCCAGGGTTCTAGTCGCCCTTTTTGACCTCTCTGAAGCCAGCCTCCTGGGGTGGGCTGCTCATTCTCAGTGGGAAGGGACATCAGCACAAAGGCAGTCAGAGCAGGAGGGCCCATTCCACCCGACACTTACTTTCTCAGAACGGCGATCTCATTCTCTATGCTGCTTTCTTTGCCCTTCAGTGCCTTCTTAGGGATACACTTGACAGCAAAGAGTTTTCCAGTTGCCCTCTCTTCTGCTAAAACCACCTCAGAAAAGGCCCCACTGTGAACAAAGAGGGAAAATAAGAAGTAGTTTAGAGTCTAGAGTTTTAGGTTTCACAATGGCTCCTCCAATCCTACTACCAAAGTTTAAGTAATAATAACAAGGAACTTAATAGCAAGTTTTGTTGTTATTTCTCACCCAGTATCATGTCCTACCAAGCTTCTTTACACAAAGATATTACACATACCCAAATACGCCTTCATGAAAAGGGACGAGTGGGTGTTTACATGAGTTTGACCTCCTCCCTGGGCCACCTACCATCCCTGCTGGACAGTGTGGTAACAGTCACTTTGGAGCAAACAAAACATTCCTAGAAAAGATTCCTGCAGAAAATGACTGTATCCATCTGATGTTGTTACTGCTCCCACCACCCCCCAAGTAGATCAGAAACTAATACTAAAATTTCAAGACTCCACACAAGCCCTTTTATCCAAAGAAATTTCAGCACACTTCGAAAACATTTATTTAATTCTCACAGATAGGTAAGAACATAATTACAGTGTGAGTTGATATAACATGTGGTATTGACATGCGATAATTGATTGGCGGGGGTACACAAGTCTTCAGTAAGCAATGTGTTTGTTTTTAAACTAAACAAACCAACAAAACAAAAACTACACAGCACTGATGCCCTCAGTAGGAAGACTTGCCTGAGAAAACAAGTTTAACTCAGTAAGAGCAGAGCAGCAAAGTAAACATTTTACCAGGGCACAAAGGACCAGGTCTTTCTCCTGCAGAGCTGCTAGAAGGGTTTGAACCACTATAGGTTTGAACTACCAACCTTTCAGTTAGCAGCCAAGTACTTAACTGTTGTGCCACTAGGGGCTCTCAGAATATCCCTAAGGACTTTGGGGGGGAGGAATCTCCTCACTCACTCACTCCAGTCTCTCAGCAACTTGGCCAATGGAAGCACCATACTCCATGGAATCACTGCCTGTCCCTAGGCCTTTTGGAGTTCCTCTTATTTCCTCAGAAGGACCAAGAACGTAAAGGAACTCAGTTTACAGGTGGTGATACGTGCTTATAATGTGTTGTTGTTGTTGTTGTTGTTATTTGCCATCAAGTCGGACCCGACTCCTAGCGACCCCTCCTTGGGTTTCCTAGGTAGTATCACTACAGAAGTAGATTGCCCAACCTTCCTTCCAAGGAGTGGCTGGTGGGTTTGAACCGCCAGCCTTCTGGTTAGCAGTCAAGTGCCTTAGGCATTATGCTACCAGAGCTTATAATGTAGTGATCACAAATCACGTATGTGTGAAACATGTACTGTGTGACCTACAGCTAAGCTGTACACAGCTTAAGGCTTATAAAAACTTCTGTGACAGAAACAATTTCTAATAGAATAAACCAGCTCCTTTCTGTAGACAACTGCTTGGCTGTGATAAGGTGCGGCATAGCCCCTTAGTTTCCCTATGTTAAGATACCTCAATGTGCAACCTTGATCATGAACCTATGAAGCAAGTCACACTGATACTATCTAGTTATAAACTATCTACTCTCTGAGAAATCCTTATTACGCAAAACCAGAGAGAATAAACCACACAAAGACCCTGAGCTTATGCTCTTTCAACAAGAACAAGGCAGCAACACTATCAGTCAAGTCTCTGACCCTCTCCAACAACTAAGGCTTTTTTGCTGGTGATTCTATCAGAGACTCTGCATGGTGCTGTCAACCTCAGACCCCAGCTACAAGGAATCTCCCCTAAGGATGAGGCACACGTCAGGCTTGGCTTCCAAGATGACTTGTTAAAAGTAAAAATGCCTGTAGGCTAGACCTTTGGATTTTAATTGTTAAACTAACTCTACCCTACCATGATGGGGCAATCTACTTCTGTAGTGATACCTCCTCGGAAACCCAAGGAGGGGTCACTATGGGTTGGGTCTGACTCGAGGGCACATAACAACAACAACCCTACCTTGATTCTCCAGGTCTAAATTAATGTCTTGGGGTCTTACCTGTGTGCTGTCGTGACTATCTTGCAATAAACTAAATGACTTTATACATGACAAATCTGAGCATTTCTATACATATTTTAAAATAAAACCCCACAAGGCACAGGTTTCTAGGGCCATGAAAAGTGCTGTAAAAATACCACACAAATGTGTTTTCTAAGGCCTCAGAAGGAAGGTTGGGCGATCTACTTTCATAGTGATACCTCCTCGGAAACCCAAGGAGGGGTCACTGAGTCAGGTCCAACTCTACGGCAATGTATAAGGCCTAAAAATAGGCATGCTAAACATGCCTTCTATAAGAAGAATTGAAGTCCTGATACACACTACAACACAGATGAACCTTGAAAACATTATACTGAGTAAAATAAGTTCATCACAAAAGGATAAACAATATGATCTCACTTATATAAAGTAGGCAAACAGATAGAAACTAAAGCTTATTCATGGTAACCAGGGATAGGAAGGAGGTGGAAAGGGAAAGTTATTGTTTAAGGGCCACTGAGTTAAGCTAATGGTCACGGAAAACACTGAAAAAGGAGAGTGACAATGTAGCAAAACATGAAGACTAATCAATGTCACTGAATTATACATGTAAAACTTGTGGAACTGGCCAACGTTTTGTTATATATTTTTGTTATATACCACAATTTCAAACAAAACAAAAAACAGACTTCTTCACAATTTTGGATTAGAGACAAGCTCTCCTGTATCAAAAGCAAAGCACTGAGGTGCCAAAGTCATTCTAATACCAGAGCCTGAGGGCCATGTTCTTCAGTCAATATCAAGGAGATGCCTAAGCAAGGAAAGCATAATTTTCTCTCTTCTTCCCCATCTGACAGTGACACACAATCTGTCACAAATCAAAGGAAGAAAAAAATATTTTTTAAAAAAATCCTTTCCAGTGAGAGGAATTCATTTCCACTTAGAGCATTTAACTTAGTCTTCAGGAGATGTTCCTACTGGAACATTAACTCTCATGAGAAAAGCTCATCTCTCTTCAAGGTCTGTATCTAATTACATAAACCTGAGGGGCAGACGAGAGTAATTCTACAAAATAACCAAATGGAAAATGTCAGAACAGGGAAATTCTGCTCAAATCCACAAATTATTGGCCAAGCAGGAGTCTCTACTCAGAATACCACAAATGCCTTCACATGAGTCTAACCCTTCTAGAACTAGTATTTTAGAATAGCAAATATTTAATATAAATAAATACCATATTTTTACCCAAAAAAAACATGAGCCCACCTTCTACATTTTTGCCAACTGCTCTCTTCCCCTGCAAGGTATTTTCCGTAAGCCCTATGCTAATTTTTTTTAACAGTTTGTTGTTAAAAAATAATAATAATAGCATAGTGTGCTTATAAAAATACCAAGGGGGGTAAGGGAGCTGTTGGCAAACAAACATAAGTAAAGCAAGCTCACAACAGAGCTATCACAGAGTGATATGTAGAACTAGACATTCCCAATGACACTTGGTGCTATGGATTGAACTGGGTCCTCCAAAATATGTGTTGAAATTCTAATCCTTATTCTTGCAAATAGGACCCTATTTGGATATAGGAGTTTTCTTTTGTTATGTTAATGAAGTCATGCCAGCATGCTGGCTGGTCCTAAACCTAATCACTTATGAATTATAAAAAGAAAATGGACACAGAGACACACCAGAGGGAAGACAAGTGCCAAGAAAGGCCCAGAAATGTCAGCAGTCACCAGAAACTAGGAGAAAGGCTCCCTGAAGGAACTGACACAGCCCAGACCTTGATTTGGATGTTTAGCCTCCAGAACTTTGAGAAAACAAATTTCTGTTCTTTAAAGCCACTGATTTGTGGATTTCTTTTATGGCAGCCCTCAGTAACTAAGACACTTGGACATTGCCAAATGCTTTCACCCAAAAAACAAAAAAACAAACTCACCCGTCAAGTCAATTCAACTCATAGTGACCCCTCCTTGGGTTGCTGGGGCAATATCTCCACAGAAGTAGATTGTCCAATCACTACAATTCACAATTACTTCAGAGAACACCCGTGAGCCCATCAACTTCCCTCTATCTCAGGGATAGATCAAGGTGGAGTCCCCTCCCAATGAGAGCTCTGGGATAGAAGAAGACCCTGAACAAGGAGGTACATGCTCCAAGAAGGGGAAACAAGAACTATATTAGAAAACAAGAAAAATCAGTGAGGGAAAAGTTTCTAGCATCACAGGTGATTGTATAGCAGGCATTCTACTCCTTCATTTTCAGTTTTCCTACTTGCCATTTTTTTTTCTAATGCTGAGGACACCACAATATTTTCAGTCTTTAGTTTGTCAGATTTATTAAGTCAATTTTTCAGAAGGAAGAGAAGCCCTTTAACAGCAGAAGTCAAGCCACCAGGGCCTAGTCCTAGAACTGCTCTCAGAGGTCTCCTTCTTCCACTCTACTTTGCATCCAACCAGGCTCCTCTGTCCTCAGAATCTATATGGGTGACAATAACTATTGCCAATGCAGAGGAGATGTTCTGCATAAAAGAGGACTCGATAAGAACAAAAAGAACCTATTTAAAAAAAAGAAAGAAAGAACCTCACTGTCATTGAGTCAATCCCAACTCATCTTGGGTTTCTGAGGCAGTATCTCTACGGAAATAGATTGCTCAATCTTCCTTCTGAGGAGTGAGTGACTGGTAGGTTTGAACCGCCAGCCTTCTGGTTAGCAAACAAATGCCTTAAGCACTAAGTCACCAGAGCTCCCTAAAGAACCTGTAAAGGAAAAAAAGAGAGAGAGAGAGAGAGAGAGAGAGAGAGAGAGAGAGAGCGAGAGAGAGAGAGAGAGAGAGAGAGAAGAGAGAGCGCTTCCTTGCTCCAGGGATCATTCCCTCTCTGGAAGACAAGTCATTTTCTGCATGAAAACAACCCCTTGCCCAGTGAGAGGGACTGAGTAAAGGGAGTGGGAGGTCTCAATCACAGCCACTTCTGCTGGGCTGCTGCAGAAAGTTGACATCAAGGTATTCTCGGCCTTTGTCCCTAACTGTAGGAAAGAGGGACTATGTGTGACCCCAGGTGAGAACAGGGCAATGGAGCATAGGCTTGTACCAAGCATCCTGAGCTAAGCAGCTGAAAACCAAAACCCAAACGCACTGCCACTGGGTTGATTCCAACTCATAGCAACCCTATAGGACAGAATAGAACTGCCCTCTAGGGTTTCCAAGACTATAAATCTTTATAGAAGCAGACTGCTTCAAGCTTCTCCTGCAGAGGAGCTGGTGGATTTGAACAACTGATCTTTTGGTAAACAGCCCAATACTTTAACCACAGCACCTACCAGAGCAGCTAAGGCCTTGACTACAGAAGCCAGCCCACAAGATGCCTGTGAAAGGACCCAGGGCAAGCCCTAGATGGACAATGCCCATAACTCCAGAGATCTCCATCAACAGTTCCTGAGTAGAACATAAAGCCAAAGCTATAGTCCCATTCTCTCAGAAGCCCACTTGGTTCTACTCAATCAGTGGCTTTGGCTGGGGATCCATGTACTAAAAAAAATCTGACAAATCTTTTTACTCATTACTTTCCTAAATAAATCATATGAATATCATAGGGTACCAACTGTTGTGTCCAACTTGATATTTACAAAATGGTTTGGCATATACTGGAGTCCCTGTGTGGTGCAAATGGTTAATGTGCTTGGTACTAACCAAAAGGCTGGAGGTTTGAGTCCACCCAGGGACACCTGGTGATCTACTTCCAATAAATCAGCCACTGAAAACCCTATAGAGCACAGGTCTACTTCAACACTCCCAGGGTCACCATGAGTCAGAGTCATCTCTATGGCAATCCATTTGGTATATATCAGCTAATCTATTTCACATAGCAACCCCACAAAGTATGCAGAGAAGTGACTGTCAACTCCATTTTGTTGTATAATACATTGAAAGTGTCCAGACTGTTCATTTATGAAGTTCATGAGATTCAGTGTTCATACCAATGAAGAAATTGAGGCTCAGTCATATAAGGGTCAGAAAATAAAGCTTAGGTTTCCTAACACCTCTCCCAGGCTGTTCTCAATGCTGAGCTGATGCTCACTACTGCTCTAAGAGCCATGAACATGAAGGCAATGAGGGATTAGACCTTGTCTTTGGGTGAGCTGCCATCACACTCAAGTGTGCAAACTGACCTTGCTTTATCATCAACTGGGAGCTCTGGTGGTGTAGTGCCTAAGGCTAACCAGAAGACTGGCAGTTCAAACCCACCAGCCACTCCTCGGAAGACTGGGCAATCTACTTCTGCAGAGGAACTGTCTCAAAAACCCAAGGAGGGGTCACTATGGGTCAGGACCTACTCCATGGCAGTGAGTTTGGTTTTAGTTTATCATTAACCAAGAAGCCCTGGTGGTGTGGTAGTTAAGGCATTTGGCTGGTTTGAACCCACCAGTCACTTGGCAGAAGAAAATGAGGCAGTCTGCTTCTATAAAGATTTGCAGTCTTGGAAACCTAAGCATTGCCCATCTAAGGCTTGCCTTGGGTCCTTTCACAGGCATCTTTTTGAGCTAGCTCCTTTTGTCAAACCCAATTCTGACCCATAGGTCAGAATTGACTCGATGAGTTTGTTTTGGTTTGGTTTGATCATTAACCTAGCAATGTGCAGTCATCTCCTTTAAGCTTTCCAAACACAAAGCTTTCTGATTTTCTTAAAGGATGTGAACTAGCATAAATTGTTACAGCTCTTACAATAAACAGAAATCACTTGAAGACACTTCCCCATTCCAAGAAAGCTAATTAAAAAAATAAATAAATAAAAAATAAAAAAACCTCTCATGAATGAAGAGTTTGGGCACTTTCAATGTAATTACACAACAAAGTGATTTGTGTATCTGTGTGTATGTGGGAGACAGTAAAATGGAAAGGAGGAAAAAAGGGCAGGAGGGGGACCACCTGGCAAGAAGGAAGACAATAAGGAAAATTATCTGAGCATGTAAAGCCTTCAGATAACTCAAGAAAATAAATTCCTAGGAACAAAAGCAGGGACAAAGAGTAACAAAATTTTAAAAAATACAAGGAGGTCAAAGCAGGTCACACTAAATCGACTATGAAATATGAGCATTGTACTGGGAGTTGAAAATGGAAGGTAGCACACTTCAGCCAGATGGAATTACACTTGTATTTTGAGAGAGGAGTCCGTATGGTGGCCTGCATGAGGCTGGCACCCACGCCCTGCTCTGTTCTCTGTCATGTGACTTCTCCCCACAACACTCACCCTCACCACGTTACTGGAACCAGGTTGGCTGTGCCTCAAGCAGCCTCTCAATTACCAAAAGCAATGGTTTCTCAATACTCATCCTTCTGGTCTTCTGTGTAACCCTGATGTCCTTGACCTCCTCCCTCCTAAAACTCTCATCTTGCTTTCTACACACAGTTCTCTCCTTCCACATTTATGACCATTCTTTCTTTATCTCTACCTGCTCCTCCTTCCACCAAACATCAGTAATTCCCAAGATTTCATCTCTAGCCTTCTCTTCTTCCTAATCTATGTCTTTCCCTGGAGAAAATCTTATTCACCTATTCCTTTATGGCTTCCGCTCCATGTATATCCTCATGGCCCCCTAGCCTTTCTCTGTATTGTTGTTGTTGTTGTTGTGTGCCGTCGAGTCGGCCCTGACCCATAATGACCCCTCCTTGGGTTTCCGAGGCAGTATCACTACGGAAGTAGGATTGCCCAACCTTCCTTCCGAGGAGTGGCTGGTGGGTTTGAACCGCTAGCCGTCTGGTTAGCAGGCAAGTGTCTTAGCTCCCTTCTCTGTATTAGTCTCCCTCAAATGTAAATGTCATCTTTCCAACTGCCAACAGACCTCTCTAGATGAAGCCCCTGGCCAGCATCTTAAGCATATCATAAAATAAAAAACATTAACTTCATCCTAAAACTTCTCTCACAGTCTCTCTTTCTCATTTCCACTAATCCAGTAACCCAGTCTATTTTACTTCCCTATCTCTCTCATTTCCATCACTAAGTGCTTTCAGGTCTTCTGCTGATAAGACTCAAATGCCCCTCTGCTCTTCCATCCCAACACTGCTGCTCTGGTTCAAGTCAGTGCTATTTCTCTTCTGAATTATTACTGTGATTCCCTCACTGATCTGCTGGCACAAACAGTTTAGAGCTTGGCTGGTAACTGAAAGGCTAGTGGTTCAAATCCACCTACTGGCTTCATGGGAGAATGACCTGGCAATTTGCTTCCACAAAGATGTGAAAATTACTTCTCTAAAACCAAGATGTGATTTCTTTTGCTACCCTTCTTGAATCTTTGAGGATTCATATCTACAGGATAAAATTTAAACTCCTTTAAATTCAATTATCAGTGGCATTCAAAGCTTGTCCCAACGTAACCCCAAAGTTGCAGGTTCATCTCCTTCTGTTACTATCCTCCCCCAGCACACACACTTCACCTAAACCCAATCACATCAGTCACCTTGCAGTTTCCCAAACATGCCTATGCCTTTTCATACTACTGGTCTTTAGCCAAGCTCTCCCCTTTCCTCAAATGCCATTCCTTTTTCTTTCATTTTGGGAAAATTCCATTCATTTTTTAAGGTTCAGCAGCTTGTGTGTTTCCCCCTTAGAAGATTTTCTCAATTGCCTACCACCCAGCCTGTGCATTTGGCTTATACCTACCTTACCACACTTACATGTTTCATTGTGTTCCTTCACGTGAGAGCAGAAGCTGAATGTCATTTTTCTTTGTGTCTCAACACCTAGTATTGTGGTATCGATTGATTTGTGTCTCATAAAAAGATAGTGAAATCCCATCCCCAAGAACCTGTGAACATGACCTTGGAAACCGTGTCTTTGAAGATGTCATCAGTAATATAAACATGAGGTCTCATTGAAGGAGCGTGGACCCTAATCTAATCTGAGTGATGTCCTTACAAAAGAGAAGATACATAGAGAGACAGACAGAGAAAGGGTGACCATATAAAGATGCATCTATAAGTCAAGGAACACTGAGGATACAAAAAGCTGGGAGAAACAAGAAAGAATCTTCCCTCAGAGACTTCAGAGGGAACATGGCCTGACTGTAGGTTGATCTGGAATCTCCAGATCTATGGCATAATAATTTCTATTCTTAAAAGCCACCTAGTTTGTAGTATTTTGTTACAGCAGCTATGGGAGATTAGCATCAACTTGTGCCCAAGGCAGACTTGATTATTAACATTATTCAGGGCTCTTCTGATCCCCCATAAAGCTTTCCATATTTCTCCTATGCTGTAGACCCCACATTTGGAAGAAAGGCCTAGTGACCTATTTCTAAAAATTCAGCCATTGAAAAACCCTTTGGAGCACAGTTCTACTCTGACACATTGGGGTCACCATAAATCAGAATCAACTCAGAGGCAACTGGTTTGGTTTTTTAGGTAGATTCTCAGAAAAAAATAAAAGTGACATACTCTAATAACCTTCCACTCAATGCTGAGAAAAATAGTATTATCCCTTTCTGTCCGTATTCCTCTAAATTTCTATGCAAGCCCATGCAGAAAGAACTTCAAAGGTTTCTCTTGAAGCATACAAATTCCTTGCATCCTTCCTGATATATTTTATACCAGGCACGTATTTTCTGGATCCTTAAATAACAGTCTACAGTTGGAGAATCCTGAGATAATTGTTTGTCTTGGCTGGTAAGAATATTAAATTTCTTAAATTATGATATATTTCTCCCTATAAACCTTCATACTAAACAAGTAAAATTTGGTAGGAAAGAGGAAGTCAGTTGTTTGTTTGTTTTTACTTTTTATTGTGATTTGGGTGAAAATTTTAAGAGCAAATTAGTTTTCCATTCAACAATTCATGTTATGTGCCGTCGAGTCAGCCCCGACTCATAGCGACCCCTCCTTGGGTTTCCGAGGCAGTATCACTACGGAAGTAGGATTGCCCAACCTTCCTTCCGAGGAGTGGCTGATGGGTTTGAACCGCCAGCCTTCTGGTTAGCAGTCAAGTGCTTTAGCCACTATGCTACCAGAGCTCCTAAACAATTCATACACATTTGATTTTGTGACATTCATTGCAATCCCCACTATGTAATAACACTCTGCCCACTTTCTCCCTGTGTTTACTGTTCCCATTCATTCTTTTTTCCTGTCCATTCCTGCTTCCTTAGCTTTATCCCTGGGCAAATGCTGCCTTTTTATTTCATATGATTGAGTGTGTGTGCTTCCCTAGCATTTCTGTTCACCTTATTGGCCTGTCTATTGTTTGGCTGAAAGTTGAGCCATGGGGATAGGTTCGGTTACAGTTTTGAAAGATAATTAAGGGCCACAGTTTGAGTGGTTCCACCAATCTCTATCAGACCAGTAGGCCTGGTCTTTTTTATGATTTTGAGTTTTCTTCCACATTTTTCTCCTACTCTAGCCAGGACTTCGTATTGTGAGCCCTTTCAGAGCAGTCAAAAGTGGTAGCTGGGCACCACCTAATTCTTCTGGTCTCAGGATCTTGGAGGCTGAGGTTGGTATGGTCCTTTAGATTAATTGTTTCCACGTATCTTTGATTTTCTTCACTGTTCTTGCCTCCAAATGAGGTGAAAACAATAGTTGCATCTTAGATGGCCACTCACAAGCTCTTAAGACCCTAGTCACTACCCACCAAAGTAGAATCTGGAACACTGTCATTGTGGGCTGTGTTATGCCAATTGACCTTGATATCCCCCAAGACTATGATCCTGAGCCCCCAGGCCCAGAAATTCATTCCCTTGAGGTGTTTGGTTATGACTCAGAAGTTTTCATAATTTTTCCCTGTGTGCTCTATTATATTCATAAATATATTTGCAGCATATATAAACATATATGTAAAAATACCTTCTGTCAAATGTACATATATTCATGAGATAGTCCCATCTGAGGAAGGCAGATTTTTACAGAGATGAAAGAAAATTAGAGAATATAAGAAGAAGAAAATTAGAGAATATAAGAAATAAGAATTCCAGTGTTTGGATAATTGCTTTTCTTCAGGTTGTGACAAGATGTTTATCTGAATTATAAAAAAAAAACATTATTCTATTAAAAGAATACACTGAGTTTCCGTCTAAATTAAATCTCTATGACAAATCACAGGAAAGGTCAAACCAAAAGTTTTTGTTGAAATGCTAAATATTTTCTGTACCTGAAGATAAGCTGTAAAAATTACAAAAGTTGAATCCTTCCTCCTTTTCTTCCACATTTCAAAGATAATCAAAGTATCATCTGGTGGCAGCTTACTATTGTAAGCCAGACACCCCTGAGGAAACAATCTTTTGAGAGCTGGATTTCCAAAACTAAAGAGAAATGTCACAGTTTCTATATTGACTAAAGAATTTGAAATAACTACTTATGCCTTTGACTTCATAAATGATGGCTCTAAAAGAAGCCTGTCTTGTTTTGTTTTACCTAGTCAGTTTTAAGAAACAATTTCTGGGCTTATTATGGTTGACTAACCAGTTGCCATTGAGTTGATTCTAACTCTCAGCAATTCTATGTGGATGCAAGTAGAACTATGCTCCATAGGTTTCCAAGAGCTTATTCTTATTTATTTATTTATTTATTTATTTATTTATTTTAAACTTACGTAGATCACCAGGCCTTTCTTCTGAGGCATTTCTGGATAGATTTGAACTGCCAACCTCTCATTATCAACCAAGAATGTTAACCATTTGTATCCCTATGGCACAAACTGATAGACTTACCAGTTGCCTGGAGTCAATTCTGACTCATGGTGCAACCTCATCGCAACCCTATGTGTGTCAAAGTAGAACTGTGCTCCATAGGGTTTTGAATGGCTGGCTTTTCTAAAGTAGATAACCAAGCTTTTCTTCTGAGGTGCTGCCAGATAGACTTGAACTTGCAACCTTTCTGTTAGTAGCTAAGCATGTTAAACTATTTGTACCATCCAGGTATGATAGACCAGACATTTTATAAAGCTTACACCCCAAAATATATACTCAGTCCTCTATGAGTAAAATGATCAGAATCCAACTGACCAATAGGAAGACAAAGAAAAGAACTGGGATTGCGTTCTGGGAATTCCTTTTCTTCCTGAGTTGTTGAAAAAGCAGAATAAAATCTATAATACACTGACTGAAAACAAACCTTTATGAGCTTTGTGAATTTCAGACAAATATTTACCTTCCAGTTGCTTAAAAAGTTCATAGAGCCATTCAGAGCAAGTTGTTGTTGTTGTTAAGTGCCACTGAATTGGCTCCAACTCATAGTAACCCTATGTACAACAGAATGAAATACTGCCTGGTCGTGCACTATCCTCACAATCCTTGCTATACCTGAACCCATCACTGCAGCCATTGTGTCAATTCATCTTGTTGAGGGTCTTCCCCTTTTTCACTGACTGACCCTCCACCTTACCAAGCATGGGTAACTCCAAATCTGCACCTATATACTGGAACCAGAACTCATAAACCAAGCCCAGACATGTGCTGGCTAACCTATGTACCCACTACTGATTTTTGCTATTAAAAGCAAAATGAAGAATCTATGGATTCTGTTATCCCAATTTCTGAGCATCTTCATCCCAAAGGTATTAAGAATGAATATTAGATAAACCAGTTGCCATCAAGTCAACTCTGACTCATGGCAAGCCCAGGTGTGTCAGAGTAGAAATATGCTCCTCCACAGGATTTTCAATAGCTCATTTTTCTGGAATAGATCATCAGGTCTTTCTTCCAAGGTGCCTCTGGTCTTCCAACCTTTGAGTTAGAAGCTAAATGTATCAGCCATTTGCACCACTCACTGGCTGACAATCACATGAAGGTACCCCCATGGAAATCAAGAACTCTACGAGTGCACCACCACTACCTCCACTAAAAATCAGTCATTCTCAGGACAACTGGGCACACACTGGCTGTTCAAAGAGCCTATAATTTAAAAATAAATCCTTTTCACACACAAGGGCAATTTAATCAAAAGTGGACAAAACTTTAGCCTCCAAACAACATACTGTGATACGTATATTTTAAGTGCTTCATAAATGTTAGTTAAATTGAATTGGTGGAACCTTAAAAAGACTCCTTTGACTTTCAAAAAGAATCAGGAATTCAAGAGCTGTCTTTTTGATTCATAACAGTACACTAAACCAACCACTCAGTAAAATTATATCCATCCCAAATTAGACCAAGAAATAATCAGATGGTGCTGAAATGATCTGCCCTATTAGCTTAGATTCAGCTATTATTGGATCATTGCCTTTTTATTCATTGCCTTTTCATTCCTTCTTTTTAGTCATTCTACATACAAATCAGATTGATGTGTGTTATTAACTATATTAACAGCATAGCCTACAGCCTACTGCCATTTTTGTACAATGAAACTGGGTTGACAGACATTACCTCCAGGCCTCATACAGTAAATTAACCCTTTTTGTCACCCATGGGACACATTGGTCACCAATACATTGGTCACCAATATTTTCAGGCTGTTAGTTTTTTTGGGAAGCTGCTATCCCAGTTGTAGTATGTGCTACTACCAGGCAGAGACATGTTTAACTACATGAATCTGAAGAAACAGGCCTCACTCTACCAATCCTTCTACCACAGTCCACCTGGGACATATGTGCCCCACATAATTGTATCAAAATCCTTAAAAGTGTTTTCAAAAAAAAAAAAAAAAGTGTTTGCTTTGATTTCAGCATGCCTTCTGCAGTAGTTAAGTTTATGT
>NW_006921615.1:7708508-7774909 GCF_000298275.1 Orycteropus afer afer
ACCTTGGGCTTGTCAGCCTCAGCAGCCAGCAGCTGCCTGAGTTAAGAGAAGCCTCCAGCTCCAATGGTCCAGGAGCAAGAGGCAGAGCTGAAGCCCAAGGCTGAGGGGCCTTCACCTAGCCCCTTGAGCTGGCAGTTTGAAGTCAGACTTTTAGCCCCCTAAACTGTAAGAGAATAAACCTCTGTTTGTCAAAGTCACCCATCCATCTGTGGTATTTTTTGCCAGAGCAGCACTAGAAAATCAAAATACTTTCCATTACTGAAAACCCATGGTATCAACAAAAATTCAAAGGAGAAATTAATTCAGTTATGAAAGGGTTAATATATTTTTTTCCTACTAAGCATACTATCTTCCTCAGTGTCAGGCCATGACAATATTAAGGGTTAGTGATGATAATGGGGTTGAGGAGGAGGTACTACACAGCAAAAAATAAAGTTGGTGGTATGTGGCCTTAGGCAGTCCATGAAAAAGACCTTTTAAACCTATGTTCCAAAGCAGAATCAACTCCTAAAATGGGAAAACTGCCTGCAAACCCTAACAATAGTCCTATTGACCCCAGAGACTCTAACCGGAAAAAGACAGGAGTGGAGTCAGGGACTCTTGATGGCTAAACAACAATCTAGGCACAAACACAGCACTTTTAAAAGTGACATTAACTCTTTCTAGTACAATCTTTAGTCAGAAATCTTCACTAATTCACACACAAGTCCCTGGGTGTGGGTGGCTCAGTTAGCCACTACTACTAACCGAAAGGTTAGCAGTTCCAACTCCCTCAGAGAAAGGCCTGGTGATCCACTTCTGAAAGATGACAGCCATTGAAAACCCAATGGAGCACAGTTCTACTCTGCACACATGGGGTCATGATGAGTTGGAATTGAATCAACAACAACTGAGTACTGGTTCTGCTTAATTCATATTCACTAATGACATTTTGTAGTGCTAATTCAACTCACTGACCTAAGGGAAAACCATTCCCAATCAGAAAAAAAATAAAGTTCTGCCAAGCGAACATCACAAAAGAAAAGTCTTGCTTTCACGCACTCCAAGAATAAATATGTATGCATGAAATTTGGTTACTAATTTAGATATAACATCTATTCATTAAATGGTGTCTTCTAAAACCCTCTACTTGGCAATTACATAGTAAGCCATATGTTAGTCTGTGTTAAAGCTTGAGCTAAAAGCATTAAAATTCTATTTCTTAAAAAATAATCTATAACTCAAGCTCTTATTAATTTGGACCAGTGCCTCACCAACCCATTCAAATTAGAGACATATCCTTAACGTTTTTAGTAAGCTGATGCTGAGGAAAGGGAGATTTATTCAAAATAACTATTCTATTTCACTAAAAATTCCCATCTTCTTTAGCTGGTAAATTCCACAATGACAAGCAAGCTTCCATAATAGCTTCAAGCATCATGACAAGGCATTTTTAAATATTCATACGATTAGCCTGATTTGTGCCCAGATCAATTTTCCTTCGGATACATTCCTCCATCTAAAACCACTGAAGCAGGTTTGGGTTATGACAATGCTTGTCACAAGGGAAGGTATCAAAATGCTGGCACAGTTGTTGCTTGTGATATCTTTGGTTCCTTAAGGTTTTTCTGTGGCTCTAAATCTTTACTGTTAACAGCTTCAGTGATCCAAATGCAGAAGACAAATTGTAAATTAATGCATACTACCATAGTTTAAGGAGCTCTGGTAGCATAGTGCCTAAGGCATCTGACCACTAACCCGAAGGCTGGCAGTTCAAACGCACCAGCCACTCCTCGGAAGGAGGAGGAAGGAGATCTATTTCTATAGTGATGCTGCCTCAGAAACCCAAGGAGGGGTTGCTATGAGTAGGATCTGACTTGACGGCAGTGAATTTGGTTTTTTTTTTGTTTGTTTGTTTACAATAGTTTAAAGAATATGCTTCATTTAGTAGTACAACTTTTTCCCCTTCACTTCCCTGATGGGGTCCCATACTTGATATCTGTTCTTCTCAAGTTACTTCTTAAAGGTTGAGTTAGTTATTTTTTTTTTTCTTAGCACAACAGACAGCATTAATGGAAGCCTGGTATGTGTGTGTATTGGTTTTTTTGTTTGTTCGTTTGTTTCATTTTAGATGGTGGCAGGATAAAAGATTCAGTTCTTTTGGGATTATGAAGTGTTGTTGTAGCCACAGTTTAAAAGACTAGTACCACTAAAAGGCACATGAAGTCTCCATGTGGGCTATATATGCATTTGTTGTAAGGGTGTATTTTATTTGGATAAGAGAGGTAATGGCTTGGATGAAAGTTGAACTTCCAGCATATTCTATCATTCTGTCCTTCTTCATTAATCGTGTAGACCCCTAGGTGGTACTTCTCATTGCCATCTTCGCAGTTCTCGTTTGACAAAGATCTCTCGCTACAGACCTAGACTCTTCTTAGAAGCCCTCCCCTCTCTCACTACCACCCCATATGGCAAGGAAACCAGGCCCAGGGATACTCAAGTTCCCCTTCTGTGACTGCTATGAAGATCGAATTTTCTGCTAATGCTGAATAAAGCTTGCACAGGGGCTGGCGGACATCATCATCAAATAATGGGCAAAACCATAATCTTGAAACTGAGGCTGACCAGGATATTTATAATTAATTGCAGCTGGCTGTCCATCAGATGGCTAGTCTCAGTCATTGGGATCCTCTGGAGGGCACTTGTTCCAAAAATTATTTTAAGCTTATTTTAACTCTTGTTCAGGGAAGGTACAGCAATAGGTAATTTGAAAAAATTCCTCTAAGCTCCATGCCAACCAAACGCACACATCAATAGACTCTAGTTTTTTAAGTTCCTTCATTAAAAAAATACAAATAGACTCCCTGTGGGTATAATAATTATTACATTAAAGGGACATTTGGGCTGACCCTTTGCGTAGAGAAAACAGGAGACCTATCAATAACCACGTTTAAAAAAAAATCAATAAAATTTTTAAATAATAAAACACTGGAAATACCCTAAATATGCATCAATAGGGTTAAGGAAATTATGATCTAAAAATATAAGGGAGTACTATCCAGTCACTTAAAATAGTTATGTAGATTTGTGTGTTGATATAGAATGATATCCAAGATACATTAAGTGAAGAAAGACAATAAAGGCACAGAGAGATGTGTATATTATTCTCCTACTGTTTTATAAGATACACACCTCTAGACCTCTAGAAAGATAAACCAAAAACAAGTTAGGGAAAAGGTCTAAGAGCCTGAGAATAGGAGTGGTTAGGGAGACTTACTTTTCACCCATTTTACTATGTACATATACAGTTTTTCCATTAAAAATCTATAAAATCAAACCAAACCCATAGGCATTGAGTTGATTCCAAATCATAATGCCCCTATAGGACAGAGTAGAACTGCCAACATAGGGTTTTCAAGACTATAAATCTTTATGGAAGCAGACTGCCTCATCCTTCTCCCATGGAGCAGCTGGTGGGTTCAAACTGCCAACCTTTTGGTTAGCAACCCAGTGTTTTAACCACAGTGCCATCATTGTTGTTGTTTGCCGTTGAGTTGGCTCCGACTCATAGCGACCCCTCCTTGGGTTTCCGAGGCAGTATCACTATGGAAGTAGGATTGCCCACAGTGCCATCAGAGCACCTTAAAAATCAATAAAGTAGATGAGTAAACAGAAGTGCAATGTACCAAATGTGAGTGATCAACACAGTGGCACTGAGGAAGAGGAAGACATAGAGAGGTACATGGAGGTACAGACAACAAAGATGAACCCTTGTGCACATACAGTACCACATTGTCAGTAAAAGCAAACACTGATATACGGGTAGATAGATGGGTGGACAGGCTGAACTATTAGGGAGCTCTGGTAGCATAGTGGCTAAAGCACTTGACTGCTAACCAGAAGGCTGGCGGTTCAAACCCACCAGCCACTCCTCGGAAGGAAGGTTGGGCAATCCTACTTCCGTAGTGATACTGCCTCGGAAACCCAAGGAGGGGTCGCTATGAGTCGGGGCCGACTCGACGGCACATAACAACAACAACAACAACATGCAGAGGGGAGTGTGCCCATGACCATGTATAGGGTTAGCAGACAATGTTTCTACAAGTGTATCTGTATGTTCTGTAAGAATTCCAAGGTATATAGTAGAGCTGACAAGGAACAAGGTTGTAGTTACTTCTTGGCCACAGCCAGCTACCCAGAGGGAGCAAGTAGTTGAACCTGTGGGTGGGCTCAGGACCATGATCACAGAGGACATCAAGCTCAGTTGGCATAACATACTGCACAAAAACATTGTTCCACATCCTACATTGGCAAGTAGTGACTAGGATCTTAAAAGCTTGCAAGTGGCCATCTAGATGCAATGATGGGTCTCTCCACGTCCAGAGCAAAGAAGAATGAAGAAAACCAAAGACACATGGAAACAATTAGTCCAACAGACCAGTACACCATGTGATCTTCAGCATATATGACTATGAGACCAGAGGAACTAGATGGTCCCCAGCTACCACTGTCAATCCCTCAGATGGGGATCTGTGTAGGAGATCCTGGATAGAGTGGGAGAACAATGTGGAACAAAACTCAAAATCATTAAAAAAAAAAAAGGCCAGGTTTGCTGGTCTGATAGAGCCTGATGGAACCACTTAGACTATGGCCCCTAGCTGCCCTTTAGGTCTGATATTGAACCCACTCCCATGGCATCCAGCCAAACAAAAGACAGTCATATGAGCTGAATATTTACATTATGTAGATACACTCCTTGGAGAGAACAATCATGGGAGAATAGAAGGGCTGTGTATGCACAGGAAGACAGCTCAGGGGGTAGGAGTGCATGCAGGGAAGGGCACAAGGAAGAGGTAACTATGGGGAGGCCGTGGGAGGGGAGCTGTTGCATTGTGGCAAATTGCAGTCAATGTCATGAGACAAAGTGTATGTGAGCTGCTGTATGGAAAGTGAATTTTCTCTGTAAACTTTCACCCAAATCACGTTAAAAAAAAATCAATAAAGTAAAGAAATTTGGGGGGGAAAAATGAGAACTATCAATGCAAAAATACTATCCAACTAATTAAAACTATTTTCCACCACCCATCTATCAGTTTGTCATACCATGGTGACTTGTGTGTTTCTAGGATGCAGGAAGCTATACCACCAGTACTTCAAATACCAGTCAAGGTTACCCATGGTGGATAGGTTTCAGTAGAGCTTCCAGTCTAAGACAGACTAAAAGGAAAGCCTGATGATATACTTCTGAAAGTTAGCCAGTAATAAGTTACAAATTACAACAAAATACTGCCTAATATAGTGCTAGAAGAGGAGAGACCTAGGTCGGATGGCATTCAACACGTACAACGGCTGCAAGAATAGACTCAAGCATGCCAACAATCAGGAAGATGGCAAAGGACCTAGCAGCAACATTTCCTTCTGTTGTGCTGGGGTCAGCATGAGCTGGAATCAACTCAATAGCAACTAACAACAACAGTAGATATTTTAACTGGATTGACTAACTACCTACACCTCACCGATGAGATGTCAGTAACAATCCTCTTACGTAGGTAGCCCAGTTCACCCTTTGTGTTATATGGATGACTCATCTAAATAGTGTTGTTATGAACTGGTTATTTAGTCCTCTAACCTTGGTTCACAATTGCCTCAGACATCATCACAGACGAAGAAATTCAAGAACTTTCTGAAGAAAAAACTTTTTCTTCATAGAGATCAGTCATAAATAACACTCAAGAACATAAACAACACTAGGGAACTCATTCATGAAAAAGGGGAAATTTGAAATGGCTTCTGAAGGATAAATATATTTCAACAGACAAAAGTAGGACAGATGTTAAGAAAGACAAAGCAAGAAAAGTAGAACATATTCCCAGGCCAATGACTCTGTCTGAACAAGGCAGATGGTATATGTGTGAGGAGAGTGTGGGGGAGAGAGGACTGGTTCACTGAGCAAAGCACCAGGCTCAGTACTCTGTTGAATACCTCATATTTATACTAACAACTAAGTACTCTCAGGCTCAGTACTTTCTGCTGAATACCTCAAATTTATACTAACGACAGCACTATAGGATCTTGCAGTAGACGGAATGTTGTTGTCATTCAAAAAAAAGAAAAAACTCACTGCCGTAGAGTCAACTCTGACCCATAGCGACCCCCATTGGGTTTCTGAGGCTGTAAATCTTTACAGAAGTAGATTGCCTCATCTTTCTTCTGCAGAGCAGGCTAGTGGATTTGAACTGCTGACCTTCTGGTTAGGAGCCAAGTGCCTTATCCACTATACCACCGGGGCTCCTTGTTGTTGTCATTAGGTGCCATCAATGTTGTTGTCATTAGGTTGAATCAAAGCAACCCAATATAAGAGGAGAACTGTCCTACAAGGTATTCTTGGCTGTAATCTTTATAGGAGTCCATCACCAGTTCTTTCTCCTGCAGAGTCAGTGTTGTTGTTGTTGTTACATGCCGTCGAGTCAGACCCAACTCATAGCGACCCCTCCTTGGGTTTCTGAGGCAGTATCACTACGGAAGTAGATTGCCCAACCTTCCAGGAGTGGCTGGTGGGTTTGAACTGCCAGCTTTCTGGTTAGCAGTCAAGTGCCTTAGGCACTAAACACAGTCGGTACATGGGTTCAAATGACCAACCTTTCAGTTAGCAGCCAACTGCTTAATGATTGTGCCAGCAGGGCCCCTAGTAGGCAAAACAATAGCCCCCAAAGATGCTCATGTCCTAATCCTAAGAACCTGTAAATAAGTTATGTTACTTAGCCAAAAGGATTGTGCAGATGTGACTAGGTTAAGGGCTTTGAGACAGGAGAATGTCCTGCATTATCCAGGTGTGTCCATTGTAACCACAAGCATTCTTATAAGGGGAGAAAGGAAGGTTACAATCAGAGAAGGAAAAGTGATGTCAGAATGACTTAAAGAGGCCAGAATGATGCCATGGCTGAAAGGGGCCCATGAGTCAAGGAATGTGGGCACCTCTTGAAGCACATAAAGTCAAGGAACTGAGTCTTCCTGAGAACCTCTGGAAGGAACACAGCCCTGCCAACACCTTGATATTAAGCCTATATGACACATTTTTGGATTTCTGACCAGAACTTAAGTCACTATGCTTGTGGTAATTTGTTACAGCACCAACAAGAAACTAATACAAATAAAAACATCAAGATTCAAAAACCTGTCAAAACCTCAGAGCTGGAGATGCCAGGATCGAAGCCCAGGTTTAATGGGCTGATGGAATATTTCCACGGAAAGACAGCCAGCTAAGAACCACACTGTGGACATTTTGACCATCAGAACAAAGAGGCTGCACTTCATGCAGCAGGCAGTAAGAAGGCATGAGGTTATGAGTTAAATGAGCAGAGTTGATTAACAAGCAAAATTCTCAATCTAATCAGATGTGTTTTAGGCAATTTTCTATGTTCTTTTACATAATTTTGAGCAGAAATAGGTATGCATGCTCCCCTGTGAAACTGACATATCTTTGCCATGCACTAAATTCACTTACAGCAAACGTATTCCCTATGATATAAAAAATACTTTCTGTATTTTCACCTTGAAAATTCTCTTCTCTTTCTTTATACTTTAGTGATTGCTTTATAACTGGCTAAATCTCCCGAAACAAACCAGATGAACTGCCCTGTACTCTTTTGATCACTGAAATGTACTTTGGACAGTTCCATAAACAAGGTTGTAAAATAACTTGATCAAAATGGAAACCGCTATTCTGTGCTTCCCTGCACTGTAGAAAGTTGGATGTAGCACAGAGAACCATT
The DNA here is from genome assembly GCF_000298275.1 of Orycteropus afer afer. Lineage (NCBI taxonomy): Eukaryota > Metazoa > Chordata > Mammalia > Tubulidentata > Orycteropodidae > Orycteropus > Orycteropus afer. The sequence continues at coordinate 7,716,260 of NW_006921615.1, forward strand.
CCTTTCCCCAGGAAGGCAACTTATTATGCAAAGAATGAAATTTTCCTAACCTAAATAATCATCATCACCATCACCAACATTGACACCAATGATTTAAAGCCTGCTATTAAGTGATACCACTTGTCTGTCTGTTTGTCATATTGTCTTGGCTTGCATGTCGCTATAAGGCTGGACACTATGCCACTAGTATTTCAAATACCAGCAGTCATCCATGTTGGACAGGTTTCAGCAGAGCTTCCAGACCAAGACAGACTGGGGAGATCTTAGAAGGGCAGGGCCTTCTACTTCTGAAAAAAAAAAAAAAGCCCACTGAAAACCTTATGACTAGCACTGAAACAATGTTTGGTATAGCACCAAAAGATGAGCCCCTCCAGTTGGAAGACACTCAAAACATGACTAGGGAAGAGCTGCCTTCTCGAAGTAGAGTCAAACTTAATAATGTGGATGGACTAAAGCTTTCTGGACCTTCATTTGCTAATGTGGCATGACTCAGTAAGAGAAGAAATAGCTGCAAACATTGAAGTGGAGGGTCAATGAGAGAGAGGAAGACCCTCAAAAAGATGGATTAACACAGTGGCTGCAATGATGGGTTCAAGCATAGTAAGGATTGTGAGGATGGTGCAGGACCAGGCAGTGTTTTGTTCTGTTGTATATAGGGTTGCTATGAATCAGAGTTGACTCAATGGCATCTAACAACCTAACAACAACAACATTAACTGGTCACCATTTTTCAATTCTACTAATAATCCTACCTGGTAACATTTTCACACCCATTTTACAGCTGAGAAAATTGAGGTTCAGAGAGGTTAAAAATTTGCTAATAAGGTAGTGAACTTAGATTCTAACCCTGGTTTGATTCCAAAATCTTGTTCTTTCCATATTAAACTATGTTACATCTCCAGGAGTAATCAATCTCATAATTCGGATGAAGTAAGAAAAGTTGGTGGGATACAGAGGTTTGCTTTTGTTTCTATTTTTTTCCCACTGTAATTTCTTAGAAAATATTGTCCAAACTCTCACCCATACTGTGTCATTGGTAGTCTGGACTGTGATAAGTAAATTCACTGACATTTTCTTGAACAGAGAACACTGAAATGGAACCCTAACAACTTTGGTTTCCTTCTAAGTTTCTTACAGTATTTGTCTACCTCATTGCCAAGGTCTGAATGCAGAAGGTTCTCTTCTGTACTACTTCCAGGAACCCACACCTCTACTGATAGAAAGTGTGGGGAAATCTTTAGGTTGGACTTTTTATATGCTTTCCAAAGCTACTCCTTAATGTTTTAGTATTAATTCCCCTCCTTAACTGTCTTTTGTGTGTTTTTTTAACATCATATCTACATCATATCTCTCATTCTTTTCAAAAATATAAATAGTCAGTAGACTCAAGAGTAGTCCTTTATGGTGTCCCTCCTGTTCATTCTGAACTGCTCACACATCTTATTATTCACTTCTTGATTATCAGAGCCACCTTAATCTTCAAATGCAATTATTGACAAGTGCTCCCATTTCCTATAACATAATCACATTAACACTGTCCCAGATGAAAGAAAAGTTCATATCTCGGTAGGCTTTTTAGTCTTGGTGTCAAGCTTTTTCTGCCATTCAATCATGCACACCCAAACTATAATCAATTTATTGTGAGGTGCTGATTACTGTATTATCTCTGGCCAAAAATAAGAGTAAGTCTGCCTTGTAGCTACACACAGAAATAAGAGATCATCCCTGAGACCAGACCACTACATGCAAAATGAAGGCAAGAGCACGCAAGCACGGAAGTTCACTTGGCTTGTCTCAATTACTTGGCCATGGAAATTAGTATCAATCACAAAAGTAGTGGAAATGAACCTAAGGGTTACTGTGCCCACAACAGCCCTCACCAAGGACAGAACTGTGACTGAGTGCTCTGACCTCTGAAGAAGGCCTCCAGCCCAAGGCACAAGCCACTCAGCTTCTCCACAACCAAGCACTCTTTCAGTAGGGGCTGAGAAACACAGTATTAGCAGAACAACACATCTGTTCTTCTCCCCCTGGAAGGTTGTTGCTTTTAGCTGCCATCGAGTTAACTCTCAATTCACGGCAGCCCCATAAACAAGGTTATGAAGCACTGCCCAGTCTTGCGCCACTGGACCATTGAGAATCCCTGGGTTTTCACTGACTGATTCTCACCAGGTCTTTCTTCCTAGTCTGTCTGAGTCTGTAAGCTCTGCCAAAATCTGTTCAGCAACACGCAAGCCTCCACCAACAGACAAGTGGTAACTGCTCATGAAGTGCACTGACTGGGAATCGAACTGGGGCCTCCCAAATAGAAGACAAAAATTTTTACCACTGAACCACCATTGCCCCCACTGAACAAGGCAAAATGAGCCAATTAGAAATTCCATGATTCTCTTTCCTTGTCACTGCACTGTTCAGGGATAGGCTGCTCTATGATTTATAAAAGGTTAAAACAGGGTCAACCCAGAGACAATGAGATATCTGGGCAGGGTAATGTAGGGGGTTCCAAAAGGCTTGCCTGCCCAAATATTACCTCCCCAAATTGGCCTATTAAAGTGCTTGATAGGCCAGCAAACCCATTGCTGTCCAGTCAATTCTGACTCAAAGTGACCTTATACAACAGAGTAGAACTGTCCCATAGGATTCCAAAGGTAATCTTTATGTACACAGATTGCTACATCTTTCTCCCATGGAGTGGCTGGTGGGTTCAAACCACCAACTTTTCAGTTAGCAGCTGAGCACTTAACCACTGTACCACCAAGGCTCCTAGCCCATCAACAGAGCCACTTGTTTGGGTAAAAGTACATATCTACTGATATCCATTCTGGAACTATGTATAATTCCTGGGAATATGCCACCTGAAGCCATTAGCACCAGCTCAGCAGTAAGTCCTTAATGAAACTAGAAATTATCCATAGGTTAAAAATTCGTTCACTCTGGCTTTCTGAAAATCAACTGCACTTTCAAAGAAAAATGATTGCATGCTCCTGCTGATGGCCATAGCACTTCCACTTTGCACGGTTTCCTAGAAGTGCTGAGGAAGAGTGTCAGGATATTCCCTGGCCATGCTGGTGACTCAGTGAGCTGGTCACATACTGTGAGACAGCAGGGAACGAATAGCTGAGGACATTATTCAATAACTGTATACTAATCACTACTATATGCCAGGCCCTGTGGGTACAGGTACCCCCCACTTTTAGAAAGTTCATTTATGCTACTTTGCTTTTACAAAAGACCAGTATTAACATCATGTGTTTTCACTAACTAAAAGAAATCCAAAGAGGATTTTTGCTTTTACAAAAAAAGGCAAAAAGCAAAACTAGCGTTCAGTGTTTGCTTGGCAGCAAGCCATTAGAGGCAGCACCTACCCCGATAGTGAGAGTGACATCGCCAAGCTCCTTCCCAAGGAACTGCACTCAGCATCTCAGCATCAAGCCACCATAGTTTTGAACTATGTCTGTGAACACCACATGTTAAGTGTTATTTTAGGTTTCATGTGCTATTGGTATGATTTGGTAGGTTATGTTTTGGGTCTGGGAATGCTTAAAAATTTTTGCATATAAATTAATGGTAATTGCTTCTTTGCTTTCGGCAATCTGGCTTATGAAAAGTTTCATTAGAACCCTCTGCTTTTGGATAGTGGGAAAAACCTCTATTGAAGTAAATGGAACAAGGTTTCTGCCCCATGGAACTTACATGCCAGTGGGAAAGAAGGCTGACTAAACAAATACATGTCAAGTGTTGGTAACAGCAATAAAGAAAAACAAATCAGGGTTAAAAAAAAGTGTGCACACTTCTTCAAAAAGTTAAACATAGAATTAACACATGTCCTAGTGATTCCAGAAAAAAACGTAACAGAAATACAAACAGATACTTGTACACCAATGTTCATAGCAACATTATTCACGACAGCAAAAACGTGGAAACAACCCAAGTGACCCATCAACTGATGAACTGATAAAGAAAATGTGGTACATATATACATCGGAATATTATTCAGCCATAAAAAGAAATGACATTCTGATACATGCTGTGACATGAATGAACCTTCAAAACATTATTTTAAGTAAAAGAAGCCAGACATAAAAGGACAAATATTTTATGATTCCACTTACATGAAATATCAAAATAGGCAAATCCATAAGGACTGAAAATAGATTAGAGGCTACCAGGGCCTGGGGAAATAGTAATGATGGCTGCCCAACATGCCATGAATTATGCACTTAAAATGGTTAAAATGGCAATTTTTATGTTGCATATATTTTACCACAATAATTTTTTAAAAAAACACATTGTTGTTGTTAGGTGCCCTCAAGTCAGTTCTAGTGACTCACAGAGACTCCATGTACAATACAATGAAACACTGGCTGGTCCTGCACTATCCTCATAATCATTGCTATTTGAGCCTACTGTTCAGGGCCTGATCCAAGGACCAGAAATCCAGAAAAGTTAAAAGACACTTACTGGGAAGAAAATAGAAATGAAAATTAAGGGAATTCTTGGAATAAAAACTTGGGTTCAGGTTGGATGTCTAATTGTGGCAGAGGTAACTGTGGCAGAGGCACTTACAGAGGTGGTTTTGCCTACACAGATTAGAATGAAAATCGGTGGCAGAGTTGTAAACCCCTTTCGGGAAATTCAAATAGTTCAGGGAATGAGTCCTTCAAGTTTGTGGAACAGCAACCCTACAAACGGAAAGGTGAACAAGAATTTTCATTTGATATACCAGCAGATAGATCAGGGTGGACGTCTGCATCTAGTTGGGCTGTGTGAGAAAGACTATCCCAGCAGATGTACAAAACTATTATTGATGAAGAGGGAGGAATTCTTCAGGCCCACAATCCGGATGGATGAGACAAGAGGAAACAGCTGAACAAGGTTAACATTGTCTATTTACTGATGTTGTTTTATTTGAAGAGGGAGATTATAAACTTAATGTGCTAATTGTATGAACTGAAATGATCCTTATTTATAGTTTCAATATTTTAAGTACTGTTTGCTACATAGCAGAGTCTGGGATGTTCCTATACAGAATTTAACCTCTGTTTAAATTATTTCATATGTGTGCACTTGCAAATATTTTTATCATTGTCCATATACAAATAAGTCACTCATAACAAAGATTTATCTTTTCTTGATTTTCTTTTGCTAATAACAGTATTAGGATCTCTGGTAGCCTAAGGCACTTGACTGCTAACCAGAAGGCTGGCGGTTCAAACCCATCAGCCACTCCTCAGAAGGAAGATGGGGCAATCTATTTCCATAGTGATACTGCCTCGGAAACCCAAGGAGGGGTCGCTATGAGTCGGGTCCAACTCGATGGCACATAATAACAACAACATTGCAGCTACTGTGTCAATCTATTTAGTTGATGGTCTTTTCCCTGACCCTCTACTTTACCTTTATATAGATAGATAGATAGATAGATAGATACAGATATGGCATGTACAGTAATAGATAGGGGGACCAAGAAAGGCCTTTTTGCTGATAATTGACTGGAACAAGGAAGAGAACCATGAGCATATCAGGAAGAAGCATTTCCCAGGAGGTAGAACCTCAAAGGTAAGGCCCCGAGGTTGGTGCAGGCACCTCCTTGACTAAGGAACTACAAGGGATCAGGGTGCCTGGAGCTGCGTGAAGGGGAGAGGAGAGGAGGCCTGAGAAATCCCACCAGAACATTAGAGTCTGCTGGTCCTGGCAATCACTTGTCATTTTATTCTGAGAGATGTGTGAATCCTTGGTTATAGGACGTGACTTTTTTTTTCTGTGTGAGCTCACTCAAAAAAAAAAAAAAAAAAAAAAAAAAAAAAAAAAAAAAAAACATAAAACACCAAGCCCAGTGTTAGCTTCACAAATGCCTTATTTCTAGCTAAATTAACCAATAATTCTTATGCTCCCTAAAAAGTAGAATTGCTACAGATTTAGTCCAAGTTCCTTACTGGTCTATGAAAAGGCCCTTGGTTCTTGCCTCGGTCATCCCAGGAAGCTGCTGGATTCACCCTCTTCTGCCTTTGTTTTGCCACCTGCAAGATGGGGATGATGTGTCTTCAGATAAGATCTGAGGGGGTCACTCCAGGCTGCCTCTCGACCCCACTGTGCAGAAAAGCCCTACCCTAGTACTCGTACAACTCCATTTTCCACACACTGCCTGCAGAGATGTTTGTCTTCCACTGCAGCCCTGGCTGCATGGAGAATAATGATGCTATTCTGCACCTAATCACTAGTCTGCAGGAAGCCTAGCAATTGGTCTGCACCTCCTCAGGCCCTGCCTGGACCTGGCACTCCATCCTCCTCATGGTGAAAGTCATTTCATATACCAACAAAAGAAGATTATGGAAATTTCTCTAAACCACAAACAAGTAATACTAATGTGCTTTTTTTCATTTGCCACATACTTTAATGATTATGAAAAGTATGCTTAAAAATAAAAACTGGACACACATATTGTTTTTCATCATCGAATCAGATATGCCTCACAAGCAGCAGCAAAACAAATTCCCTTTCTCTACTCACTGCTTCTTCCTTCCACCTGCAGGAACCAATCACTATGTCTCAATCCTCGTAAAGGATTGGATTTTAGAGCTAAAGAGATCACCTGTCAGTCTCTAGCATGCTTCAGTTCTGGCATCTTTCCTGAGGGTAAATATCAGGAGCAATTATAACAGCCTTATTTCCTTACTTGATTTTTAAAGAAAAATGCCAAACAGCGTAAGCTAAACCAGGCAGGTCTCCCTTCCATGTGTATAGCCATCAGGTAGTGGTATCTTTCTCTAGCCATGAGTTTTACAGTATTTGAACATAAATGATCAAAGACTGAATTTTTAAAAAAGCAAAAGTAAAAAACATGTCATGCCATTGTTCTTCAGCAGAGCATCCAAGAATATGGTATTTAGTAAATGAATTTCAGTGCCTTAGCCATGCTGTGATTGCATATAAAGAAAATCTGGGTTCTTTAAAGAGTTACTTTTGGTGAGATTTCTAAATAAGAAAATGCAGTTAAAAAATGTTAGAAACATTTTAGGAGAAAAACATTAGAAGATATGTACAATTTAACCTTCTTAAACAAGATGCAAAACTCAAAAATTATATTTGAAAAGAGAAAATACTCAAGTCCTACATATTAAAAAGTGGGAAATGGTAAAAGTGGGGAGAATGATCACAACCCATAAGACAAAGATACACACAAAGATGTTACACAAAGGACTTCCCACCAAGACTGTTACATGCATGACTCCAGGGGGGCCACAGTTCACAGAGATGATGTACAGTGGAGCTGCTCAATGTAGGCAAGGATGCAAACATGCAATTCAACAAATGCCAGTGAACATATTAACTGATGCTCCACATCATTGGTAGTCTGGAAATGCGAACTAAAACTTCAGGAAGTCAGCTACTGTTCTCATCAGATTGGAAAAAGGTAAATACAGGTGGGAGATCTGGTAGTATAAACTGCTAAAACATTTTTAGAAATTACTTTGGCTACATCTATTAAACTTCACCTTAAGAATCTATCCTATAGAAATAAAAGCATCACTATGTAAGACTATATGTTAAAGAGTTTATTGCAGCACTATAGTAAGTGGCAAATAATGAAAACATGAATTTCTACAACAGTGGAATCCTACATCCATACCATAGAATATTACATTGTTGTTGTTATGTGCCGTCGAGTCGGACCCAACTCATAGCGACCCCTCCTTGGGTTTCCGAGGCAGTATCATTACGGAAGTAGATTGCCCCATCTTTCTTCCAGAATATTACATAGCTATATATATAGTGAGTGAAAGATGTATGTGTTTGTCTGCTGCTGTTGTTGTGTGCCATTCACACTCATAGTGACTATATGACAGACTAGAACTTCCCTATAGGGCTTCTTAGGCAGTCATCTTTACAGACGCAGATCAGCAAGTCCTTCTGGGTTTGAATCACTGACCTTGCGGTTCGCAGACAAGCACTTCACCATTGTTCCACCAGGGCTCCTTATGTGTTTATCTGTGCTTGTTGTTGTTATATGCCACTGAGTCGGACCTGACTCATAGTGACCCCTCCTTGGGTTTCCGAGGTGGTATCTCTACAGAAATAGATTGCCCAACCTTCCTTTCGAGGAGTGGCTGGTGGGTTTGAACTGCCAGCCTTCTAGTTAGCAGTCAAGTGCCTTAGGCACTACGCTACCAGAGCTCCTATGTGTTTATCTGTTGTTGTTGTTACGTGCTGTCGAGTCAGACCTGACTCACAGCGACCCCTCCTTGGGTTTCTGAGGCAGTATCACTACGGAAGTAGATTGCCCCATCTTCCTTCTGAGGAGTGGCTGGTGGGTTTGAACCGCCAGCCTTCTGCTTAGCAGTCAAGTGCCTTAGGCACTATGGTACCAGAGCTCCCATGTGTTTATCTACAGGAGGGTAATACCTCAAATGTCTCTTATTTAGAAGACAGAAAAAAAGTTAACAATGGTACAGCTTATTCAGTGGAACAATCTGTAGCAGTTAAATAATGAGATCTAAATGTTATTAACAGGGGTAAAATTGAAAAACATGATAATGGGTGAAAAAAAAGCAAGATACATATCATACCGATTACATTTTTTTTTCAATTTAGAAAATATACATACACAAATACTAAGCCATACACTGTTAGAGCATATATCATATACATACACTGGCCAGTAGTCATTGAGTCAGTTACAACTCATGGCAACCCCATGTATGTCACAGAACTGTGCTCCACAGGGTTTTCAATGGCTTATTTTTCAGAGATAGATCACCAGGCATTTCTTTCGAGGTGCCTATGGATGGACACAAGTGCCAATGTTTTTGGTTAGCAGCCTAGTGTGTTGACCATTTGTATCACTCAAGCACTCAGATACATAGACAGTAAAATATAAAGATACACAATATGAATGTATACCAGCTTCAGGGAAAGCATACCTTTGGAGAGAGAAAGAAGGAATACAATGATTTAAGAGATATAGCCACGTAACTCTATCTGTAACATTTTCTCTTTTTCTAAGAAATTTGAAGCAAATATAACAAATGTTAATTAACATTTATTCAAATCCTGATAGTGGGTACATGTGGTCTGTTAATTTATGTTTCTGCACTTCTTGGTAAATTTGCCATATTTCATGGTTTTCTTTCAAAATTAATCAAAAGCATAACAGGTAATGTGATACATTCATCAAACTGCAAGCACATAAAGAAGGAGACCATAAGTCCCAGTTTCCTCAAGACAGTCCTCATTTAGATGTACTAGCTCTGGTAGCATAGTGGCTAAAGCACTTGACTGCTAACCAGAAGGCTGGTGGTTCAAACCCACCAGCCACTCCTCGGAAGGAAGGTTGGGCAATCCTACTTCCGTAAGTGATACTGCCTCGGAAACCCAAGGAGGGGTCGCTATGAGTCGGGGCCGACTCGACGGCACATAACAACAACAACAACAACATCCCAGCATAATATTTAATAGGCCCCACTATCTCTCTCAAAGTTATCTCTCTTAAAGTCACAGGGAACATCAAACTCAACTAGCATAACACAGTGCACAAAAACATTGTCCTACATCCTACTTTGTTGAGTACAGACTGGGGTCTTAAAAGCTTGTGGGCAGCCATCCTAAGATACAACAATTGATCTCACCCTGCCAGAAGCAATGAAGAATGAAGAAAATCAAAGACACATGGAAACAATTAGTCCAAGGGACTAGTGGGCCATGAGAACCTCAGCCTATTTGACCCTGGCACCAGAAGAACTAGATGGTGCCCAGCTATCACTGCAAATCAGTCAGGAAGGAATCAAAATTGGAGATCCTGGATAGAGTGGGAGAAAAATGTGGAATAAAACTTAAAATCATAAAAAAGTCAGGGCTTACTGATCAGATAAAGATTGGTGAAACCCTCAAGACTATAGCCCTTTGTCATCCTTCAAGCCTGGAATCGAACACATTCCCACGGCTTAACTTTCAGCCAAATAATAAACAGGCCTACGAGGTGAATGATTACACAAGGTAGGTGTACTCCTTAGAAAAATCAACTATGGAAGATCAGAAGGGCAACATTTGTGTAGGGAGAAAGCTCAGAGGGCAGGAATATATAAGAAAAAAGGACACAGGGAAAAGGTAACCACAAAGAAGTAGGAAGAGAGCAGGTAAATTGTGAGGATTGCAATCAATGTTATGAACAAAATACGTATAAACTCTTGAATGGGAAATGAATTTGCTCTGTAAACTTTCATCCAAATCACAACAAAAAGTTCAAAAAGAAAAAAAAAAAAGTGTCCTGGGCAAGTTACTTTACTTCTCTGAGCTTGTTTTCTCATCAGTAAAACAAAGACAGGAACAACCGCATACTTTATGGCGTTGTTGTAAGGATTACATGAAAGGATGGAAATTAGGCACTCAACACTTAGAAGCTGTGATCCATAAATACTATTTGCATGAGGCAATAGGGCCTAAATCAAACACAGTCTCAAACCACAAAATCTCAGAGGAAGAAAAATAAAACTTTGCCTGGCTGAAATCAAACACTGGACCCACATGGAGGAGGCAGCATTTGAGCAATCTCTTAGGAGAAGGGATTTTCTAGAGTAAATTGAGACCTAGAGACACTATGGCCCTCTTGAGATTCACAGAGTCCACAATTAATAATGTCAGAACATAATGAAAGAGGACCAACTGTCCTAAGACCGGTATGTGGATCTTGGCCAGAAAGTTTTAACTTTGACTATTTCACTTCTGAGGAACTTTGGTGGTGCAGTGGTTAAAGCATTAGGTTGCTAACCAAAAAGTCAGCTGTTCAAACCCACCATCTGCTCCGTGGGGGAAATACAAGGCAGTCTGCTTCCATAAAGATTTACAGCCTTGGAAACCCTATGGGCAATTCTGTCCTGTGGGGTCACTATGAGTCAGAATCAACTTGATGGCAGTGGGGTTTTTATTTTACTTCTGAACTCATTATTTCTTTGAAATGATTTCACAAAGGACTTGTAAGTCATTCCCATGAAGAGAAAACATCATTTAATGGGGTGCACTTATCCACTAATAATGATGGATGCAAAGAACAAAGTTCATGCTTTCATGTGGTTAGAGAACAAAAAACTAGACTCAGAAAATATTGAACACATTAAACCAATCACTATAAATTAAGAGCTAAACTTGGTAGTCTGGACAAGAATGGTGAAAACAGCAGGGCCAGTTGACACTGAGTCAATTCCTACTGATGTCCACCTCATGGTAACTCATGCGTGGATCCCAACCAACCTTTCTGTTAGCAGTGGAGTGTGTTAACTGTTGGCACCACCCACGGACTTCAAAAACAGCAAAGGCAGGTGTTATCAGTCAGACCTAGATGAGCCCAGGCCTGGGAAAAATGAATGGGAGCATGTGTAGGATGATGGCAGAAACTGCTACCCATTTTGTGTATTGCAGCTTGTCTTAATGTCTTCACAGTAATAGAACCCTGATGTTATTGGTACAGAAATGTGCCCAGTGGCTAGCTGTTCACCAAGCCTACGTCCTTTTCTTCTCAGGTACAAAGCTAGACTCTAGTTCCCAGCCTTGCAGTGATGTGTGGCTAGGTGCCTGGACTCTAGCCAGTGAAACCTAAGTAGACAACATGGATAACTTCCAGGCTAGCCCATGAACACCACCCACACATGACTTCTCTTTTTTACCACCTCCCCACAGACCTCCAACGTCCTAGAAGAGGATATTGCCAGAAGATACAGGGAGCACTCATCTCTCAGTTACCATATCAAAGATCTACTGCCAACCAGAAACATCCACATAGCATCCTGATGAGAGCAAAATAAATCTGTGGTAAATAAATAAATAAATCTGTTGTGATAAGCCACTAAAATCTGGAGGTTTATTTGTTACAATATCTAATGTTACCCTAATAAACAAAATTACAAAATTGCATTTCACAGTTGGAAGTGGCCAGATGTAAATCAAAGTCATTGAGTGAAGCTTACATAAGAGATTGTTAAACAGAGTTGATTCAGCTGCAAGACATGTTCTTTTGTTCCTTGCCCTTCCACTTCTACTGGAAAAATTACATGATGGCTGGATATCTAGTAATCAGTTTGTGACCTTGAGGATAAATGTTTCTTGCTAATGGTAATGGAACAGAAAAACAGAAGGAACACAGATCCATACTACCTACCATACTAGCCCTGAATCTCCTATTTCTGGAATTCTTCTACATGAGATAAGAAACCCAAAATCTGTGTTAGTAGGAAATCTGTTGCTATTAGTCAAATGCACCTCTTTATTAATAAAATGCCCATAAGAACTACCTAAATGGGATAGCAAGACTGTGTCACACTGAAGGGTAGTAGAAGGTAAGGTGGATCACAGTGACAGTATCTAAAACCCACTGCTATCAAATCAATGGAGCTCTGGTAGCATAGTCCCTAATTCACTTGACTGCTAACAAGAAGGCTGGCGGTTCAAACCCACCAGCCACTCCTCGGAAGGAAGATGGGGCAATCTATTTCCATAGTGATACTGCCTCGGAAACCCAAGGCAGGGTCTCTATGAGTCGGATCCAACTCAACGGCACATAATAACAACAACAACATCAAATCAATTCTGACTCATAGCAACCCTTGAGGACAGAGCAGAACTGCCCCACAGGGTTTCCAAACTGCCTCATCTTCTTCCCACAAAGCAGCTTGTTGGTTTGAAACATTTGGTTAGCACCCAAATGTTTTAACCACTGCACCAGCAAAGCTCTCCAATGATAATAGAGCTGTCAAAAATAATGAGAATGAGGGATAAAAAAAGTATGAATAACTTTACCTAAAAAAGTAAAGCACAAAAACTATCTACACTGTGACTTCATGGTAAACAGAAGTTTTCAGCATGAAAATCACTCTTTAAGTGGATAAACCAATGACTAGTCAGACTAGAAAGAGAATTGCATTACAATATGAAATAATGATCAAGAAGTTACATGGAATGATGTACAAGACACTTTCTTCCATTCAAATAGTCTCACAACCACACAAAAAATCCAGAAAAAAACAACCACTGCCATTAAGTGATGCATGCAGAAAGGTTAGTCCTGAAAACAAAATGAAAAGAATTAAAATGATTGTTTTAGCCAAGAGATCCATGCATATGTATTGAATGAATGAAGACAAAATATATTTTTAAATGCCTAAACATCAAAGAGGGAAAAGGGCAAGGTGCTCTATCAAGTTAAGAAAAGGACACCCAATTATAAATGGAAAAATTACCATTCTTCTATCGCAGGAATGATTTAATTAATTGCTCAATAACTTACCCAGGGAGAGTTTCAAAGGGAAATTATGGGGTAGCCTGGCCAAAGCGCTCCACTGTGTAGTGCTCAGAACAATCATTTACTGGGAAGATTTAGGTAAGGGACTTGTCAGAAATGAACTATGAGAGCCTTCTCTGATTCCTAGATTATAAATCTTCATAATTAAAGACAGAAAATCTCCTTTGCTTTTATTATCAACTCCCTGGCTTCAGTTACTATATCAGAACTTAATCGTTTAACAGTTATTTGCCACATAAAGCACTCTGAGACGGAAGCCAGCAAAAGTAATTTTTCAGTTTGTGACCGACCCAGAGAGATTATTAGCACATTATTGCTAGGAAACAAAGGAAGGAGAAAGTACTGTCAGGTGACAGCAATTTTAAGTCTTGCTTCTCAGTTAATTACTCTGCATGCTTTTTTTTTTTTTTTTTTTAATCATTTGAACATGAAAGCTGAACCATCAAGGAGTAACATGCAGTGGTGTTTTGTGCAAAATATATGGGTTTGTTTTGTTTTTTCACTTCTTATGATTTCCTGTAGTCTCCCTGCTGTGGTGCTGTGGTTCACAATGGTAGACACTATAGTCATTATGATTATCATTAGTAACTTGGTTCCAAATAATTGGACTTTGCCCACAGATAATACGTTCAAGCAAATGTGATGCATACAGATGAGAAAGGGCCAGGGCTCTAGGAACCTTCGAATGTGGGTAATTTCCATGCATCCCAGCAACAATTACCTCATTTCAGAATAAGGCAAAAGAAGAGAATGAATGCACTCATTGTAGGCTGCTGGGAGAGTATATTGCTTTTTGCCTGACTGGGTGGATAATACGTATTGTACACTTCTGAAGAAAAACATGTATCAGCATTTCATCATCCAAATGTGATGGTATCTCCACTAATATGGAAAGCAAGAATATTAACGTTCATTTAACTTAACATAGGCTCCCATTCCCTGTTTTATTTTACATAAGGGAAACCTCACATTTAGGGTCCTTTAAACCTGAACTAAAATTACCTTGATACATTGATGGTTCAGTGGTACAGTTCTCACTTTCCATGCAGAAGATTCCTGACCAATGAACCTCATCTACAGCCACCACTCTCTGTCACTGGAGGCTTGCATGTTGCTGTGATGCTGAACAAGCTTCAGCAGAGCTTTCAGACTAAGACAGCCTAGGAAGAAAGGCCTGGCGATCTGCTTCAAAAAATCAGCCAATGAATAACATACCACACAAAAACACTGTTGCACATCCTACTTTGGCAAGTAGTGACTGGGATCTTAATAGCTTCCAAGCAGCCATCTAGATGCAATGATGGGTCTCTCCTCATCCAGAGCAAAGAAGAGTGAAGAAAACCAGAGACACATGGGAATAAGTAGTCCAAGGGACTGGCATACCATGTGATCCTCAGCCATACGACTATGAGACAAGAAGGACTAGATGGTGCCCGGATACCACTGTCAACCACTTGGAGGGGGATCTGTGTAGGAGATCCTGGACAGAGTGGAAGAATAATGTGGAACAAAACACAAAATCATTTTGGGGTGGAGGAGGGGACGAGGTTTGCTGGTCTGATAGAACCTGATGGAACCACTGAGACTATGGCCTCTAGCTGCCTTTCAGGTCTGGAATTGAACCCACTCCTATGGCTTCCAGCCAAAAAGACAGGCACATGAGCTGAACATTTACATTAGGTAGATACACTCCTTGGAGAGATGAATCATGTGAGAATAGACGGGCTGTGTATGCACAGGGAGACAGCTCAGGGGACAGGAGTGCATGGGAGGGAAGGACACAGGGAAGAGCTAACTACGGGGAGGAAGTGGGAGGGGAGCTGTTGCATTGTGGGGAATTGTAGTCAGTGTCATGAGACAAAGTGTATGTGAGCTGCTATATGGAAAATGAATTTGCTCTGTAAACTTTCACCCAAATCACAATAAAAATTTAAAAGAAAAAAAAAATCCACCAATGAAAATCCTACAGATCAAAACAATCTGATCTTCAACTGATCATGGGAACGGCACAGGACAGGCACCATTTCATTCCACTGTGCGTGGAGCCACCATCAGTATAAGGCAACCTCGTGGTAGCTAAGAACAAACAACAAAATTGTCTTATCCTGGACAGTCGCAGACTTCTGATCACCTTGATCTCCTGACTCTAATAATGGAACAGAAAAGGAGGAAGCTTGGCACTGCAATACATAAAGACAGAAGAGATCTGCAAAACCCAGATACAAAAATAGTTCTTGGCAGAAAGCATAAGGGAATCACTGCCTCCCAGAGGCCCCAAAGGCTGTGGAAAGATTCTCCTGGAACCCCTATAAACTCTCTCAAGTCCTGTAAGAGTCACAATAGGTTTGTTGTTGTTGTTGTTGTTGTTTGCTTCATTTGTTAAGCTGCACAAATGCACAAACCTAAAATAATAGTATTCAAATTAGTGAGTTATATTTTCCCACCAGAATGTCTACCATACCGAATGGGGCTCCCAATCAATTTGTGATCACAAACTGTTAGACCTGGATGAGCCACAGTGATCATGAAATTCAATACCCTCATTTCCCAGAAAAAAAAACTGAGGCTAAGGAAGGTAGAATGACTTGCCCAAGGTCCCATAGCTGTCAAAGCACTGGGGTGATCATTCAGCCACTGCTTCCCCCACATAAGTCACTTATGTTCACCTATGGGGTTTGCCTGCCCAGAACTCCCCATTCATCCTTAAAGGGAACGGCTTAATCGAGCTCCTTGTGCTTAATGTCAACAGTCTTTCCATTCAGTGTGCATCAATGCTTAAAAACATAGCCTTTGGAGCCAACCAGCCCTCAAACCAAATTCCAACTCAACTAGTTGTACACATTTGTGGAACTTAACCACCCTGAGCCTCAATTTCCTCATATACAGAATAGGGATACTATTCCCTTCCTGAGAATCAGAGTAAGCATTAATGTGCGTGCATGTATATCTATATCTATATCTATATATATAGGAGCTCTGGTAGCATAGTGGCTAAGACACTTGCCTGCTAACCAGATGGCTGGCGGTTCAAACCCACCAGCCACTCCTCGGAAGGAAGGTTGGGCAATCCTATTTCCGCAGTGATACTGCCTCGGAAACCCAAGGAGGGGTCGCTATGAGTCGGGTTTGACTCCACGGCACGTAACAACAACAATATATGTGTATATATATATATATCATAGGCAGTACCTGGCTTGAGATTTGGTGGCCAGCTGACTAAATATTTTTTTCTTGAGTATGTAAGGAAAAATTCACATTTAAGTTGTTTCCATTTCCAAAGCCTTGCCTTCACAAAGCACATGGCAATGGATCTTTATTCGTCTCTGCAAAATATAGGAAAAAGATTATTTTATCTTATTCTCATCCATATTTAATCATATTTGCCCTGAAAGTCTCATGAGTGTCTACCCTGAAGAAAATCTTTGAAATATATATTGGCTTCAGGGCTTTCTTCACAATTTTTCACAGCACTCATACTTTAAAATTGTATTTGGTTAAAGGACAGTCTTTCTTGCTCAGCAACAATGAGCAAAATTTGTAAGCAACCTCCCTCCGCTACATAAAGGGCTGCCAATCTCTGTGGTTCAACTCCCACGACCTCAGAAAACAGAGTAAGATATCCATTGATGAACACTGATGAATGCTTGCTATCTACAGTTCATATACAGTATAAATCAAACAAATTAATGCCAAATATATAATATGCAATTTAGAAATGAAGGCTCAGGTGTAAGGTGACCCAATCGATGTCCTAGTCTGTCTAGGACAGGTCTAGTAATTAATAGTGTCTACTTTCACCAGTTTGGACAATAAGTTACATAGCACTTCCATGTATGTTTAGTACATGGCAAGGTTCAAACCTGTCAGCCACTCTGCGGGAGACAGACGAAGCCGTCTGCTTCCACAGAGATTTATAGCTGTGGATCACTATGACTGGGTCAATCAGTATGAGTCGGAATCAACTCAATGGCACTGGGTGGTAGGCAAGATGTATTTAGCAAAGAAGTATAAATGAATTTTGACCCAAGTGTGTGATCCTGTTTGGGCAAGTTATCTATCATCCGCGAACATTTGCTTCTTCATATTTTAAAAAACGAGGATTATAGTATCTACTCTGCACGTTTATTTTAAAGATCAGAGGTGTACTCAGCAAAATATCTAGGATACTTCTGTCCTACAAATGCATCTATTATGCTAATGATGATGAAGATGAGGATTTCCTCACTTAACCTATTTAAAACTCAGTTTCCTTACTTATGGAGTCTCTGGATGGTGAAAATGGTTAAGCATTTAGCTATTAACCTAAAGACTGGCAATTCAAATCAACTCAGAGGTGCCTTGGAAGAAAGGCCTGGTGATTTACTTCTGAAAGATCATAGACAATGAAAACCCTATGAAGCACAGCTGTACTTTGATACACATGGGGTCACCATGAGTCAGAACCAACTAGGTGGCAACTGGTTTGGTTTTTTGTTTTGTTTTCCTTATCTATAACAACTAACTCATATATCATTTCATGTTTTACAAGATACACGATGATGTGTGATTTACAAAATCAGGAGATGCAATCTCTTCCAGCTTTAACCTCCTATGATTCTATTATTCCAAGATCCACTAACTAAAAATGTACTACACCTTTCAGAGGGGCCAGTAATAGCCACTGAGAAGACCTCTTGTCTGTACTCCAGGATTCTATTGCTTCCTTTCCAACAGGTCATTTGGCTTTTCTCAGATTTCTTATATGCAGAATGAATATAATTCTTACCTTAGAATGATAAATGTGATGTGTGAACAAAAGCACTTCCTTCTGAAGGTGATTTTTATATTTTTCCCTATAACAATTTTCTAGCTAGCATGTGCTGGTTGATGTTAGATGATATTACTGTGATTTTGTTTATAACTTTTTGTATATAACTTACCAGACTACCTATGTAGCTCCTCCACTGACTTGCTATATGATCTTAGACAATGTAATTAATTTCTCTAATGAGACATATCAGCTGTAAAATGAGAATAATAGTACCTATCTGATAGGGTTATTGTAAGAATTAAATGAGTTAACATGCACAATGCTTAGAAGAGTACCTGGCACTTAGTAAGTATTCAGTAACTGTTATTTGTTTTATTGTCATTATTAATAGCATAGGAGCTCTGGTGGCCTAGTGCCTAAGGCATTTGACTGCTAACCAGAAGGCTGGCACTTCAAACCCACCAGCTACTCCTCAGAAGGAAAATTGGGCAATCTACCTCCATAGAGATACCGCCTCAGAAACCCAAAGAGGGGTTGCTAATGAGTCAAATCAACTCAATGGCAGTGAGTATTAATAGCATTATTATTAACTCCAAGATATAATATTAAGTAAAAACGAAAGAAAACGTCAAACAAATAGTACATTATAATTTGTTTTAAAGGAGAAGGGACATAAACTTGTGGGACTGGCTGAGATGAAGTAATCCCATTAAAGTCTCTCTCCCCCACTTACAAGTAAAAGCTCTGCACAGAATACACAGAGCAACTTCTTGGGAACTATGAAAACTATAAATTCATAGAAATTGGGAGAGAAGTCTAAAACTTGAAGGATAACCACACATTTGCTAAATTTTCTGGATTATTTTTTCTTTATCTCTTGTCTTTGATCTAAATGCAGATCAAGTCAAGGAACTATAAGAATGGGAGAAGACGACACAAGTTCCAAGAGAAATCCCTTCTTTCTGGACAAAAGACTGGAAAAAAGAGGAGGGAAGCCTGTAGCCCAAAGGGAAAAAGCCTTGATAGCACATTTAGGCGCCCAGTCCCTAATTGAAAGGTTGGCAGTTCAAATCCACCCAGAGGCTCCACAAAAGAAAGACCTGGCAATCCGCTGTCCTAAAGATTACGGCCTAGAAAACCCTATGGGACCATTCTACTTTGTCACATAGGGTCAAATATGAGTCAGAATCAACTCAATGACATCCAACAATAACAGCAGCAGGATGAAGAGTAGGAGGGGCTACCTAAGTGTTTTTTTGGGTTTTTTTTTTTTTGTTTTTTTTTTTCTGTTTTTCCCTCTTTATTTTCTCTGCCCTCCCCAAAGACCAGCCCTAGTCATGGAGATGCACTGCTGCTGAGGCAACATAGCCCTTAAAATCCCAAGAAATAATCCATCTCTCTGGCCAAAGGAACTAGGAAAAGGAGGTCTTGTCACACCTATGGTATACCCAGGGATTCGGGTATTTTTGTTCTCTTTCTTTTCTCTCACTGCCTTGCCCAGAGGGCAGCCCTAGTCACAGAGAACTGTGCAATAGTGCTTATGCATGTGAGAGTGGATTTAAAATTCTGAAACACACCTATCTATCTGATCAAAAGAAATAGGAAGAGGAGCTCCTGAGAGTGAGTATATGGAATGTCAGAGAGGAAAGTCCTAGAGAAGGAGATCTATGAGTCTACATATGAATCAAAACAAGTCCCAGGTTTACCCAATAGATGTACACATGCATAAAACAGTCTCAAATAAGCAAAGGCATTGAGAAGTGATTTATAATATAAAGAAATGCCTAACATAACATAATCCATAAAGATAATGTTCTACATCCTACTTTGGTGAATAGAGACTAGGGTCTTAAAAGCTTGTGAGTGGCCATCTAAGACTAACAATTGGTCTCTCCCTGCCTGGAGCAAAGAAGAGTGAAGAAAATCAAAGACACATGGAAACAATTAGTTCAAGGGACTAGTGGATCATGGGAACCTCAGCCTCCCTGACCCAGAGACCAGAACTAGATGGTGCCCAGCTACCACTGCTGACCACTCTGAAAGGACTCACAATAGAAGGTCCTGGACAGAGTGGGAGAAAAATGTGCAACAAAACTCAAAGTCAGGAAGAAGAGCAGGCCTAATAATCTGATGGAGACTGGTGGGATGCCCCAAAATACGGTCCTTAGCCACCTTCAGGCCTAGAACTGAACTCACCCCTGTGGCTCAACTCTCAGCCAAACAATAGACAAGCCCATAGGGTAAACAATAACACCAGGGAAGTACACACTTCTTAGAATAATCAACCATATGAGATCAAAAAGGTAGCATGTGCCCAAGAATAAAGCTCAGGAGGTAGGAATGGATAGGAAAGAAGAATGAATGGAAATGGTAAACACATGGAAGAAGTGGGAAGAGTACAGTGTGGGAAGTGTTACACTGTGGGGACTACATTCAACATCATGAAACAAAACATATGTGAATAATTAAATGGAAAACCAAATTGCTCTATAAACTTTCATTCTAATCACAATAAAAAGTTAAAAAAATGAATTAAAAAAAAGAAATGCTTAAGTACCAGACTAACTCCTAAATAGTGCACACGTGGGGCAGATCCAAACAGCACCACAAAGGATTTGAAAACTGAACTGACCTTGTTACCACCACACAGAGAAGTCAAAGACAGACTTCCCACCTGAACCTAACAGAGATGATTGCCTACTTAAACAACAAAATCAATGTTCTCCAACAGATTTTAACAAGACTCCAAGTCTCACAATATTCAAAATAATTCAGGATACAATACCAAATTATTCACTATAAAACAAACAGGGATACCTGACCAATTCTCAAGGAAACAGATGCCAATCCTAAGCTGAGTCAGATGTTAGAATTATCAAAACCTTCAAAGCAGCTATTATACCCATGCTCCACAAGGAAATGTGAACTCTGTTGAAATGAATGAAAGACAAGTGTTCTCAGAGGGAAGTAAAAATCATTGAAATCATTAAACCAAAAGGAAATGTTAAGACTTGAAAGACACAATATATGCAATTTCTAAAAATTTACTGGATGGGTGGAGTAACAGAAATAGAAGACAGAGGAAAGAGTTAATAAACTTGAAGACAGAATAAAAAGTATTGCATCTGCAAAACAGAGAAAAAATCAGCAGACTTAGAGACTTTGGGGACAATATCAAAAGGTTTATCATTTGTATCACTATAGGCCCAAAATGAAAGAAGGGACTGGAGCAAAAAAAATTTCAAGAAAAAAATGGCTGAAATATATAGTAAAATACAATGAAATGAATAAATTTACAAAATCAAGAAGCAAAGCAAACCCCAAACAAAATAAATTCAAAGAAATTACAGGCAGCCCCTTGGTTACGAATGTCTGATTTACGGACAACTCCTATTTGCCCTTTAATGTTATGTAAATTTGCCCTCATTTTTAAATGATTGAACCAATCCCCTATTCACAACAAATTCTTCATTATGATCACCTTCACTTGCTGCATGTGCAGCCTTTAAGTCAATGAAAAGGGTTTGAGCCTTCTCTCGCATTAAAGTAAGGCTGAATAAGGGCCATTTGAACCAAGTCTGACTTACCTACAAATTTTAAAGACACAGGAATGGATCTCATTTACAACCTGGAGACTTCTCATACCCAGAAAGATAATGATTAAATTGCTGAAAATAAAAAAAAGAAAGCAGCCAGAGAAAACACATGTTGTTGTTGTTGTTATTTGCCGTCGAGTCGGTCCCTACTCATAGTGACCCCTCCTTGGGTTTCTGAGGCAGTATCACTATGGAAGTAGGATTGCCCAACCTTCCTTCCGAGGAGTGGCTGGTGGGTTTGAACCACCAGCCTTCTGGTTAGCAGTCAAGTGCCTTAGGCACTATGCTACCAGAGAAAACACATATAGGGGAAAAATTATAGAATTACTACAGATTTCTTATCAGAAATTATAGAGGCTAAAGGACAGGGAACAAATCTTTAGATTTTAAAATTTTCTATCCAGTGAAATTCTTTATCCAGTAAAGTATCATTTGTGAATAAGGCTGAAATAAAGACATTCTTAGTGAAGGAAAACAAGAATTCACCACCAGAGGGTATGTTTTAAAAATAATACAAACGAAATTCTTCAGGCTGAAGAAAAATTATAACAAAAGAAAATTTGGAACTTCAGGAATACAGGAAGAAGAGAAAAGGCACATATCTAGGTAAATATTACAGATTTTTTTTCCTTTGCTTAAATTATCATTAGAATGACTATTGAAAGAAAAGTTCAAACATTGGTAGAGTTTTTAATATATAACAACTGTAGCATAAAGATAAGATAGTAAAGGAATTTTGTTGTAGGACTTTTAAATGTTATTGAAGTACGGTAATACTACTTCAAAGTAGACTATGAAAAGGCAGGAATGCATACTGTAATCCCTAGAGCAAATATATACATACAAAAAGACAGTCAAAAAGCCTATAAATAAATTTCAATGAAACATTTAAAAATAATCAAATAATCCAGAAGAAAGCACGAGAGTTGAACAGAGGAATAAAAACAACAGGAAATGAACAGAAAGTAAATAATAAACTGGTAAAGGCACCTCAGGAGTATGGCCTGGCAATATGCTTCTAAAAGGTCACAGCCTTAAAAACCCTATGGAACAATTCTACCCTGCGCACATAGGGTCGCTGTGAGGCAGAATCTACTCAGTAGCAACTAACAACAACAAATTCAACTATATCAATAATTACATTAAATGTAAATGGTCCTAATGTATCAATTAAAAGACAGGAGTTGTCCAAGTGGATTAAAAAAACAAGATCCACACGAGACAAAATGTGTATGAACTGCTGTATGTAAAATGAATCTGCTCTATAAACTTTCACCCAAATCATAATAAAAAAAAATTTTAAATAAGTAAATAAATAGATCCAATATATATTGCCTACTACATATAACTGGGAGCTCTGGTAGCGTAGTCCCTAAGGCACTTGCTGCTAACCAGAAGGCTGGCAGTTCAAACCCACCAGCCACTCCTCGGAAGGAAGGTTGGGCAATCTACTTCCGTAGTGATACTGCCTTGGCAACCCAAGGAAGGGTCACTATGAGTCAGGTCCAACTCCATGGCACATAACAACAACAACAACATGTAACTATCTCCACATCTATACTATATATCATATATCTGAGGAACTCTGCTGCTGCAATGGTTTCATACTAGGTTGCTAACCAAAAGGTTGGTGATCTAACTCATCAGCTGCTCCGCAAGAGAAAGATGTGGCAGTCTGCTTCCATAAAGATTTACAGCCTTGTGAACCCCACAGGGCAGTTTTGTCCTATAAGGTCATTAGGAATTGGAATCAACTTAACGACAATGAGTTTGGTTTTGGGTTTTATAATATATATTATAATGATATTTATAGGATCCAATTAAAGGATAAAAAGATATGCCATGCAAATACAAACCAAAAGAAAGGTGGATATTAGTATCAGACAAAGTAAACTTCAGATCAAGGAAATACAGGAATAAAGAGGGGCATTATATAATGATAAAATAGTAAGTTTACCAAAAAGAAATAATACTACTAAATGTACGCACACCTAAAAACAGGTCTTCAAAAGAGATGAAACAAAAACTGATAGAACCAAAAGGAAAAATAAGACAAATCAAATATTCTACTTGGATAGAGACTTCAACATCCCTCTGTCAATAATTAAACAACTAGACAAAAAAAAGTCAATAAGGATATAGAAGTCCTGAATAATATTGTCAAATATTTTTCACCTAATTGACATTTATAGAACACTCCACACATCAAAAGCAAAACACATCTTCTTTTCAAGGACAAATGGAATATTCCTCAAGATAGACTACATTTTGAATCATAAAATAAACTATAAAACTTTTAAAAATGAAATCATATGAAACATGTTCTCTGACTATGGTGTAATTTACTACAAATCAAAATCAGATTATTTATAAAATTCTCGAATACATGGAAAGTAAACAACATCCTTCTGAATAACCCAGAAGAGAGGTAAATTAGAAAATATCTTGAGCTGACTGAAAATGGAAATAAAATACATTAGAATTTGTGGAATAACAGTTTAGAGGAAAATATATAAAATGCTTGTAATAGAAAATAAGAAAGATCTCAAATCAATAACCTAAGATTTTACTTCAAAAAAAAAATAAAAACCTAGAAAAAGAAGAGCAAATTAAATACAAATTTATCAGAAGGAAGGGAAAAATAAAAAGGAATCAATGAAATTGAAAAGAGAACAAATAATACAGAAAATTAATTAAATGAAAAGCTGGTTCTTTGAAAAGATGTATAAAATTGATAAACCACTAACCAGGCTGATTCAAAAAAAGAAAGAGTGAGAACACAAATTACCAATATCAAGAATTAGTCCTAGGATAAGATGGACCATGAGAACCTCAGCCTTTACAACCCCAAGACCTGAAGAACTAAATGGTGCCTAGCTACCAATGTCAACCACTCAGAAAAGGATCAAAACTGGAGATCCTGGATAGAGTGGGAGGAAAAACGTGGAACAAAATTCAAAAAACCCAAAAATGACCAGAATTACTGGTCAGATAGAGACTGGTAGAACCCCCCAAGATGATGGCTCCAGATTACCTTTCAAGCCTAGAAATGGACTCACTTCCATGGATTGGCTCTCAGCCCAATAGCTGAGAACACCTACCCCAGGGTGAGGCATCCACCTACTCTAGGGAGATGCACCCCTTAGATCAATCAGCCAAGAGACACCAGAAGGACAGCATTCACATAGAGAGAAAACTGGACAGACAGGAATGCATAGCTAAGGAGGGCACAGGGAGGAGGTAGTCACAGAGAGAGGAGGGAAGAAGAGTTTTTTTACGGTTGGGGCTAGTGATGATCAGGCTGTGAAATCAAATGTGCATGAATTATTGAATGTAAAACAAATTTGCTTTGTAAATTTGCACCCAAAGCACACACACAGACACACAAAAAAATATATAAATTAGCTAAAGGCTATCACTATAGACACTACAGACATTAACCCAAAACCAAACTCATTGTCAGTGAATTGATTCTGACTCACAGTGACCCTATAGGATACAGCAGAACTGGCCCATAGGACTTCCAAGGCTATAATCTTACAGAAACAGATTGCCACATCTTTCTCCTGCACAGCAACCAGTGGGTTTGAACTGACAACCTTTCAGTTAGCAGTTTTGTGCTTAAACCACTACACCATCAGGGCTCCCTTTCTATATACATTAAAGGATTCTTAAAAAAAACTATGAAGACACTCCATTACTACTACCAGTAATTGCCATCAATTCAGTTCTGACTCACTGTGATCTCATGTGTGTCAGACTGAAACTGTGCTCCAGAAGGTTTTCAATGGCTAATTTTCTGGAAATAGATCACCAAGGTCTTTCTTCTGAAGTGTCTTTGGGTGGAGTCAAATCTCTAACCTTTTGGTTAGCAGCCAAGCATGTTAACCATTTGTAGAAGCCAAGGGACTTCTGACCAATCCCATGCCTGTAAATTGAACAACTCTAACTAAGCCTGTGTAATTGACAATTTATACCAGATGTGAGCAAACTTTTTCATAAATGGATAGATAGTAAATATTTAAAGTTTGTGGGCCAAATAGCTTCTGTTATAACTACTTTATTTTGCTAATATAGTGCAAAAGCAATCAGAGACAATAAGAAAATGAATAGGCATAACTATGTGCCAATAAAACTTAATTTACAAGAATAGGCAGCTGGTCTGTGGGCCTTAATTTGCTGACACCTGACTTTGATGAAAAAGGCCAATTTCTGAGGAGCTCTGGTGGCATACTGCCTAAAGCATTTGACTGCTAACCAGAAGGCTGATGGTTCAAACCCACCAGCCACTCCTCAGAAGGAAGGTTAGGCAATCTATTTCCATAGTGATACCGCCTCAGAAACCCAAGGAGGGGTCGCTATGAGTTGGGTCCATCTCTATGGCACATAACAACAATAACAACAATAAATATCAATGTCCAAGACCCACTGAAATACTGATTCAACTGGGTTACAGTGGAGCCCAGGTATACATATACTTTAACAGTCTCCCCAGGAGATTGTAATATGAAGCTACAGTTGAAAACCACTAACCTCTATCCTATTCAGTAATAAATATCTGAGCTGGCTACAGCATTTAAATGATAATCCATAACAGCAGAGGAAAGGAGATGCTCTATTTCCAAAGATAAAAACCATCAAAACTCACTTAAGAAGAAATTGATGACCTGCATAGACTCCTAATAAGGAAATTGAATTCATAGTTAAAATCCTTCCAAAAAAGAAAAGTGAAGGCTCACACATTATCACTGGTAAATTCTACCAAACATTTAAGGGAAAAAATATTATCACTTCTATACAATCCCTTCCAGAAAACTGAAAAGAAGAGAACACTTTCCAGCTCTTTTTTTTTTTTTTTAAGTAAATGATTGCTCTGATATTAAAACTAGATGAAGACATTACAAATAATATTCTGTTGGTAGAAATACAAAATAGCACTAATAGGCCTCATGAACACAGGCACAAAAACACAAAAATCTCCAACAAACAATTAGCATATTGAATCCAGCAATATATAATAAGGATAATGTATCACACCAAATGGTATTTATCCTGGGAATACAAAACTAGTTCAACATTCAAATATCAATCAATATAACCCACCATTTTAATAGACTGCAGAAGAAAAAAACACATGATCACTGTAATAGATGCAGAAAAAGTATCTGACAAAATTTACTATCTATTCATAATTTTGAACGGGGGGGGGGGTACTCCAGCAAAATAGAACTAGAAGTAAACTTTCTTGACATGATAAAAGGCATCTAGAGAAACCCTAGAGGTAATATCATACTTAATGGTGAAAGTCTGAATGTTTTCCCACTAAGATCAAGGATTTCATGTATCACCACTTCTGTTTCCTAATGGACATAATACTCCAAGTCTGAGCCAGTGCAATAAAGGAAGAGAAAGAAGTGAAAGGTACATGGAGTGAAAAGGAAGGAACAAAACTGTATTTGCAGATGCCATGATTCTTTACGTAGAAAATCCCAAAGAATCTACAGAAAAGCACCTAAAATTATTCATTGATTTGAGCAAGGTCATAGGATACAAGGTCAATATGCAAAAACCAACTATATTTCTATATATTAGCAATGAAAAATTAGAAGTAAATATTTAAAAACAGTATCATTTGCAATAGCTGTCAAAAAACAAAATAGTTAGATATAAATGTAACAAAATATGACAAAGATCTGTATGCCAATAACTCTAAAACACTGATGAAAGAAACCAAAGAAAACTGAATAAATGGACAGACAGACTGTGTTTATGGATTGAAAGACTCAATGTTTTAGGAAGTGAGTTTTTCCCAAAGTGATCTATAGATACAGCACAATCCCAATCAAAATTCTGGCAGGATTTTTTGTAGAGATTGACAAGCTAATTATAAAATTTATAAGAAAAGGTAAAGGAAATAAAATTGCTGAAAACATTTTGAAAAAAGAACAACATTGAAAAGCTCACACTACCTGATTTCAAGACTTAGTGTAAAGCAACAGTAATCAAAAGAGTTGGTATTGGCAAAAGTACTAACATACATATCAATGAAACAGAATATATTTAAAAAAAAACAAAACAAAAATGCACTGCCATCAAGTTGGATCCGACTCATAGCGATCCTTCCTTGGGTTTCTGAGGTGATATCACTAAGGAAGTAGATTACCCAACCTTCCTTCCAAAGAGTGGCTGGTGGGTTTGAACTGCCAGCCTTCTGGTTAGCAGTCAAGTGCCTTAGGCATTACACCATCAGAGCTCCCGAAACAGAATATAGAGTGCACAAATAAACCAAAAACTATTGAGTTCAATTCTGACTCAGTGTGGTAGTTAAGGTTGTAAGTCAACTTTGGTTGAGGAGTGATTGTGAGTGGCTTGGCAGGTGGATGTAGTTATTCCCCATGAAGAGACTGGATGTGGTACAATCACCTCCATAATGGAATCTGCCTTCAGGGTGTGGCCTGCTTCTAGCACATATAGAAAGAATGCTGCATTTAGTTCAGTCTTCATCTCCAGTTCCCAGATTTGAACTAGTGTTCAAGTGGCCTGTTGTGTTGCCTGCCAATCTTGCAATTGTTTCCTTCACAGCCCGTGAGCCAACAATCTGTCATTTTACCTGTCAACCTTAGATTCGTCAACCTCAGCAGCCATCAGCTTCATGAGTCAGGAGAAGCCTGAAGCTTGCTCCAGTGGTCCTGGAAGGCAGATCTGAAGCCTAAGGTGGAGACACCTCCACCCAGTCCCTAGAGCCAGGATTCTGGACTTGGACTTCTAGCCTGCTAAACCATAAGAGAATAAATTTCTGTTTGTTGAAGCCACTCACTTGTGGCATTTCTGTTACAGCAGCACTAGAGGACTAAGATACATAGCAACTGTATAGGACAGAGTACAATTGCCCTACAGGGTTTCCAAAGCTATAGTCTTTACTGAAACAGACTGCCACATCTTTCTCCCATAGAGTGGATGATGGGTTTGAATAGCCCACCTTACAGTTAGCAGCCAAGTTCTTTAACCACTGCACCACCATGACACCTCAGAGTGAATAGAGACCCACAAAAATATGGTCAATTGATTTTTGACAGACAAAGGCAACTCAATGGAGAAATAACAATCTTTTGAACAATTTTGAGAAAAAATTTTATGCATATATAATAAACTTAAACCCTTAAATAGTAAGTCATACTTTAAACAAAAATTAACCCAAGCAGATCATATATCTTAATGTAACATAAAACTTTTAGAAGAAAATCTTTATGATCCCAGGTTAGGCTAAGAGTTCTCAGCTATGGCATTAAAAAAAAAAAAAAAAAATCTGTAAGAGAAAAAATTGATAAATTAGCTTCATCATAATTTAAACTTCTGCTCTGCAAAAAACTTAAGAAGATAGAAAGACAAGCCACAGACTTAGAAAAAAAATCTGCAAATCACTTACCAAAGAAATTGTATCCAATATATATAAAATTCTTTATATATTTATAAATATTTATATATTTATATTTATTTATGTATTTTTATTCTCAATACTCAACAATTAGAAAAGTAGCCCAATTTTTCAAAATAGATTTAAAAAAAAATCTTGTGCAAGCACTCCACTTAGGTTTATTTATAGATGGCAAATAAACACATGAAAAGATGCTCAAAATCACAGACATTGTTGTTATTGTGAGATGCCATTGAGTCATGTCCGATTCATAGCAACCCTATGCAAAGCAGAACAAAACACTGCCCGGTCCCACACCAGCTCCAGGATCCTTGCTATACTTGAGCCCACCACCACTGCCACGTGTCAATCCATCTCCTTGAGGGCCTTCCCCTCTTTCTGCATCCATCCCATCCTTCTCCAGGGAATGGTCCCTTCTGACAACATGACCAAAGCACGTGAGACGAAGTTTCCAAGGAGCATTCTGGGACAGATTTGCTAGATCTTTTAGTAGTCCATGGCTCTTTCAGCATTCTTCACCAACACCACAACTCAAAAGCATCAACTTTTCTTCGATCTTCGTTATTCATTGTCCAGCTCTCACCTGCATGAGGCGATTGAAAATACCATGGCTTGTGTCAGGCACACCTTAGTCCTCAAAGAGACAACTTTGCTCTTCAGCACTTGAAAGAGGTCCTTTGCAGCCAATTTGCCCTGTGCTATATGTCATCTGGTAGTGTAGTGCCTAAGGCACTTGACTGCTAACCAGAAGGCTGGCGGTACAAACCACTAGCCACTCCTCGGAAGGAAGGTTGGGCAATCTACTTCCATAGTGATACTGCCTCGGAAACCCAAGGAGGGGTCACTATGAGTCGGGTCGGACTCAACGATGCATAACAACAACAACATACCTCGTCTGATGTCCTGGCTGCTGCTTCCACTGGCATCAATTGTAGAACCAAGCAATATGAAGTCTTTGACAACTTCAATCTTTTCTCCATTTATTGTGATGCTGCTTATAGGTCCAGTTGTGAGGATTTTTGTTTTCTTTATTTTGAGACGTAATCCATACTGCAGACTGTATTCTTCAACCTTTATCAGTAAGTGCCTTAAGTCCTCCTCACTTATAGCAAGCAAAGTTGTGTCGTCAGCATATTGTAGGTTGTTAGTGATTCTGCTGCCAATCCTGATGCCACATTCTTCTTCATATAGTCCAATTTGTCAGATTATGTGCTCAGTGTACAGACTGAATAAGTATGGTGAAAGGAGACAATGCTGACACACCATCTTCTTGATTTAAAACCATGCAGTGTGCCCCTGTTCTGTTCAAATGACAGCCTCCTGGTCTATGTACAGGTTCCTCAGGAGTACCATCAAGTGTTCGGGAATTCCCATTCTTCTCAATGTTGCCCATAATTTGTTATGATCCACACCATCAAATGCTTTTGCATAGTCAATAAAACACAAGTAAACATCTTTCTGGTATTCTCTGCTTTGAGCCAAGATCCATCTGACATCAGCAATGATATCCCTCATTCCACATCCTCTTCTGAATCCAGTTTGCATTTCTGGAAGTTCTCTGTCAATATACTGCTGCAACCATTTTGAATTATCTTCAGTAAAATTTACTTGCATGTGATATTAAGGATATTGTTCAATAATTTCCACATTCTGTGGGATCACCTTTCTTTGGAATAGGTATAAATATGAATTTCTTCCAGTCAGTTGATCAGGTAGCTGTCTTCCAAATCTCTTGACATAGCTGAGTGAGTGCCTCCAGCAGGGCATCTGTTTGTTGAAACAGCTAAATGGATATTCCGTCAATTCCTCGAGCCTTGTTCTTTGCCAATTCCTTCAGTGCAGCTTCAATTTCTTCCTTCAATACCACTGGTTCTTGAACATACACGACCTCCTGAAATGGATGAAGATCGACCAGATCTCTGTGGTACAGTGACTCTGTGTATTCCTTCCATCTTCTTTTGATTATTCCTGTATCATTCAATATTTTGCCCATAGAATCTTTCAATATTGCAACTCGAGGCTTAAATTTTTTCCTAAGTTCTTTCAGCTTGAAAAATGCCAAGTGTTTTCTTCCCTTTTGGTTTTCTAACTCCAGGTCTTTGCACATTTCATTATAGTAATTGATTTTGTCTGCTCAAGCTGCTCTTTAAAATCTTCTGTTTAGCTCTTTTATCTTGCCATTTCTTCCATTTGCTTTAGCTACTCTCCACTCAAGTGTAAGTTTGAGAGTCTTTTCTGACATCTACTTTGGTCTTTTCTTCCTTTCCTGTCTTTTTAATGACCTCTTGCTTTCTTCATGGATGATGTTCTTGATGTCATCCCACAATTCCTCTGGTTTTCGGTCACTGGTATTCAATGCATAAAATCTGTTCTTTAAATGGTCTCTAAATTCAGAAGGGATATTATCAAGGTCATATTTTGGCTCCTGTGGACTAGTTTTAATTGTCTTCAACTTCAACTTGAATGTGCATATGAGCAGTTGATGATTTGTTCCACAATCAGCTCCTGGCCTTGTTTTAGTCAAAGATATTTAACTTCTCACTTCTCCATGGCCTCCTGCCACAGATAAAGTCAGTCTGATTTCTGTGTATTTAGGTTGACCTAAATTGTTACTAAATTTTACCTAATAATCAATAATGACCTAAGTATTTGCAATACAGTATATGTGCCAGGTTATTGTTCTTATTAGTTGCCATCCAGTCAGTTCTAACTCATGGTGACCCAACATGTGCAGAGTAGAACTGCTCCATAGGGTTTTCAAGGGTGTGATCTTTTAGGAGCAGATCGCCAGGTCTGTCTTCAAAGGCACTTCTGAGTGGGTTCAAACTGCCAACCTTTCAGCTAATAGTCGAGCACTTAACCATTTGTGCCACCCAGGGACTCCTATGTACTGGGTTAATGTTGTCATTAGGTGCATTCAAGTTGGTTCCAACTCATAACAATCTTATGTACAACAGAATGAAAACACTGCTTGGTTTTGCACCATTCTCACAATCATTGCTATATTTCAGCCCACTGTCACAGCCACTGTGTCAATCCAAGTCATTGAGGATTTACTGTCATTGAGGGTCACTGCAGTATAGTAAATTACTTAGTATGCTTTTCTACCCACAAGTCTTTGTAAACTCCAAGGTGGCATTTTCTATGAGCAACTGAAGAGCTCCTGATTGCTGAAGTTGTCCACCTGGAGTATTTCTGTTGGGAGTGGCACAAAACAATGTTCTGGGAGGTGCCCACTCTCTCTCAGGTGCTTAGAGTTCTGATGCTGTGATTGGCTAGTTTGACCACCCTGCCGGCTCAAAAGGAGGCCTCCTAGAGGCAGAACTCTCTGACTGCTGATTGAGGAAGACGTGCTGCCGGAAGAGACACGTGCCCCTGAAAGAGACACGTGCTGCTGGGAAAGAGATGCAAGAGACACGCATTGCTGAGTGAGACACTGAGGGACCAGCGCTGCTGGGAAAGAGACTATGAGAGACTGTTGGCTGAGGGACGGTGGGCTGGGAGAGAGACTGAGCATTCTTCCTGAACTTGAGTTGTAGCCTGGTGCTTCCCTAATAAACCCCGTAATCTGTGAGTTCTGTGTGGCCACTGCAGCGAATTATCGAACCCAGGAGAGAGGTGGGGGGTACTTTGGGAGGAACGGTTGGTGAAAGGGCTGGAGGGAGGTAGCATGTCTGGCCTTGCAGTAATAGACCTTGGGCTATTGATAGTGATTCTGCCTTCCTCTTGTGGGATTAGAGGAGGTCAGAACATGTGGCCTTCTTGCCATTTTTGTAGTCACTGACCATTTACTTTACCAAGCATGATGTCCTTCTCCTGATAACATGTCCAAAGTACCTGAGATAAAGTCTTGCTATTCTCACTTCTAAGTAGCATTCTTACAACACAGATTTGTTCATTCTTCTTGTAGTCCATGGTATATCCAATATTCTTTGCCAACACCATAATTCAAATGTGTCAATTCTTTTTCAATTTTCCTTTTTCACTGTCCAGCTTTCACATGCATAGGAGGCAACTGAAAATACCATGTGCAGGATTACCCTTGTGCCGACTCGATGGCACATAACAACAACAACAACAATCATCCACAATGTGCTTTCTCACTCACTTGCCTCATTTGATAGCAGTCAGATGGAACAGCTCATTGTTGTTAATTGAGCTCTGGTGGCATACTGCCTGAGGCATCTGACTGCTAATCAAAAGGTTGGTGGTTCAAACCCACCAGCCACTCCTCAGAAGGATGAGTGGGCAATTACTTCCGTAGTGATACTGCCTCAGAAACCCAAGAAAGGGTCGCTATGAGTCAGAACTGAATCAACAACAGTGAGTTTGGCATTTTGGTTTTATAGCATTTCTGTGCTGCTCTCCAGGTGAGAAGCACTTTCGGATCCTTCATGACATTGTCTCATCCTAACTACCCAAGGAAACTCCGTTCTTTCTAGGACAGCACAGTAACAAATGTCTGTGTGAAGTCACAACTTATAATCTTATTAGTATCAAGCACAGCCCACCACTACAGTTGAGTAGACTAAGACATTAACACAATGTTTGATTTGAGCACAGACAATAAATGATAAAATGTGGAGATACAGCACATCCATCACTTGAGCTTTCACTACGTTGAATTTTCAATTTACTTTAAATAGAAGATAATGCATCATCAGCTCAGCAAACATTTATGAAGCACTTTTGATGAATAAGTCAACAGCCCTGTCCTCAAGAAGCTCACATATGTGAACAGCCCTTACCTTGTGGGCCTGCTGCACATTATAGAACTTAATTATTACTGAAGCCAAAAAGCTCACACATTTATAATAATGTGGCTTCATTCTAAGACTCAAAAGAAAAAAACGCTGCCGCCGAGGCAATTCCAACTCATGGCAACCTCATGTGTGTTAGAACAGAACCATGTTCCAAAAGGTTTTCAATGGCTGATTTTTTGGAAGTAGATCACCAGGCCTCTTTTCTGAGGCACCTCTGTGGGGAGACTCAAGCCATCAGCCTTTCAGTTAGCAATCAAATGCTTAATTGTTTGCATCATCCAGGGACTCCCTGCTAAGATTCACTCAATATTTATTTCCAGTCCCAAGAATTCTAAAGCCCAACATGACATGCATGACCTTCCCAACGTTGCCTGAGTCCAGGTGTCTATGGCACTCACAAAGTTTTAGTTACCCCACCACTGTCCTAACATAAATATCTTCTTGTAAAGAAGCCTTCAGTAACGCCAAAAAAGAGACCTCCAAACCTACTGCCACTGAGTCAATTCTGACCCTATAGGACAGAGTAGACCTGCCCTGTAGGGTTTCAAAGCCTGTAAATCTTTATGGAACCAGACTGCCTCATCTTTCTCCCACAGAGCAGCTGGTTTCAAACTGCTGCCTTTTGGGTTAGCGGCCCAATGCTTCAACCATAGTGCCACTAGAGCTCCAAGAGACCTCCAAAAAGAGAAAAAAATAAGAGACTAGTTGATAAACTCAGCAAAACAAACACTCAGCTAGGCAGCTGTAACAGAAACATTTGATTGGGGAAACACGATAAGGCTGAGTCGCACATCAGAATTTTCTGTTCTAGGACTGGACTGGGCAGTCAATCCAAATGTCTGATACTCCTGGACAGGATTACAACACAATACCAGCTGTATTCTTTCAGGTCTGTGTAGTTAATTCTGTTTAGGAAAAGAAAACAACTAAAGCAAAGTTTGCTTTCTCTGGTCCATCTATTATGGGAATTGTCAATATTAGCCCCACACTATTTGCTTGTTTTTCCCTTGCACTCTTTGAGCACACTGAAATCACCTGGACCAAGAAAAAATTTTCCCTCAGAAATAAGCAAATGGTCCAAGTGGGTTTTCTTAAGCTTTTATGAGTACAACCTTTCTCCTCTGTTTCATGAAACACCCTGTTAGGTTGTCCACTGCATCACGTCCACTTCTCGGCTCAAAGACATCACAAAGATTCAACTAGAAATTAAGCGGAAAAAAAAAAAAAAAAAAAACCACGACCGAGGCAACTAAGGAGGCTAAATCCTGGAAGCCAGAATGAAGGCTTATATATTCATAGGAGTTCCTGCATGGTGCAAACAGTAACATGCTTGGCTGCTGACCATAAGGTTGGAGGTTTGAGTCAACCCAGAGGCATGATGGAAGAAAAGCCAGGCAATTAACTTCCAAAATATCAATCATCAAAAACTCTATGGAGCACTGATCTACTCTGACAAATATGGGGTCACCATGAGTTGTAATCAACTTTGAGGTAACTGGTTATATATAATAACAGCTCTAGTAACAAGCTCTGAGTCTCCCCATGGGCTGATGCAAAAAGAAGTAGGATTTTGGTAGCGCAGGTAGTGGAGACTCCAAGGTGGTCTGAAACAGAGACAGCTTAAACTTTTCAAGACCGAATTATATTCTGCTTTGAATTTTTTGTTGAAACCATATGTTTTCAGTAATGGAAAATAAAACAAAACAAAAAACTCACTGCCGTTGAGTCAGATCTGACTCATATCAACCCTTCCTTGGGTTTCCGAGGTGGTATTGCTACGGAAGTTGATTACCCAATCTTCCATCCAAGAAGTGGCTGGTGGGTTTGAATCACCAGCCTCCTGGTTATCAGTCAAATGCTTTAGGCACTATACCACCTAAAAACATTGTGGCAGGAATATGTGACTTCCTCTAACTTCACAAGGAGGGAGGAGAATCAAGATCAATAGTCCAAGATTGATTCCTATGAAGCAGAGGTAAGATAAACCTCTCCTCTCCAACCTTTTCACCAATTCTGACACCAACCATCCTTCCCAACCCAAGGAGGGGACGCTATGAGTCGGGTCTGACTCGACGGCAAACCACAACATATAAACTATGACTCTCAAATTCACTGCCTTTGAGTTAGATCCAACTCATAGTGACCCCTCCTTGGTTTCCAAGGTGGTATTAATTTGGAAGTAGTTTGCCCACTCTTCCTTCCAAGGAGTGGCTGGTGGATTTGAACCACCAGCCTTCTTGTTAGCAGTCAAATGCCTTAGGCACTATACCACCAGAGCTCCTGAACTATGACCGGAAGGGCCGTATTAAGTAATTCACTGCATCACAGAAGGAATTTTTAGTAAAATTTTAAAAATGTTTTGAGGTAACATGGATTTTTATATAATTAGTGGGGTACATATCTCCCTAGGGGTCTCTAGTACTATGGTTGGTGGAATGAGGCCTGTTTCTTTAGATTCACACAGTTACATAGGCCTCCATGATATGGCAGCATGCACTAAAAGTGGGATAGACACTTCCCACTAAATTTCAGAGGAAGAATATACAAGGGGCACTGTATGTCCCACAGTCACAAAAGCATTAAGGCAGTGCCTTCATGTGCACTGATTATCCCAGACTAGGAGCTCTGGTAGCATAGTGCCTAAGGCACTTGACTGCTAACCAGAAGGCTGGCAGTTCAAACCCACCAGCCACTCCTCGAAAGGAAGACGCACAATCTACTTCCGTAATGATATTGCCTCGGAAACCCAGGGAGGGGTCACTATGAGTCGGGTCCGACTCGACGGCACACAACAACAACAATCACAGAGATATCCATGTCTCATATAAAAAGCATTTCATAAATATTTTGATGAGTCAACATATTCTGATACTATTTGTGTATTCCCCTTTAAGCTTCAGATAGAATTACAATGCATTGGGCTTTTTATTATACCTAAATATGCCAGAAAATAATTATAGCTTTCTTTAATATAGTGCTTTATTACACTTCCCAGTGTACTTCTACATGCACCTATAGTTTCATTAGCTCCTTTCTAACACAAACCTGTGACAAACACAGGGCAAGTGTTATCACCATTTCACAGATGAGGAAACTGAGAAACAAAACACACACTGTGCACATGATCATACAGCTTGTTAACAGTGCTGACATTACAGGACACAGGCTTTCCACACACTCAGAACAGAAGTGCTCTCCCCGTTTCTCAGGGACATGGTCCATTCTCATGATCTCTGTTGTGGGAACAAGTCTCTGCATCCATCCCAGAGTGTGGATCCTTCTGTGTGGCAAATAGATTCTCTATACTGTTGCACATTCAAATCACCAGAGAAGCTGAATGAAAAAATATTGATGCTGGGCCCACCTCAGAGATTCTAATTCAACTGGATTGGACTGTGGCCAAAGCAGGTGTATTTTTTTTAAAAGTTCTTCCAGAAGAGTCCAACTTGCAGTAACAGTTGAAAACCATTAGCCTCTAGCCCTGCTGTAGCCGCAGCTATTGTTAACTGCATTCAAGTTGACCCCCACCCTTGACTCATGACAACATCGTGCTCAATGTAACAAAATACTTCCTGGTCCTGCACTATCCCCATGATTTGCCACAGATCTGACCATTGTGATCCACAGGCTTTTCAATGGCTGATTTTCAGAAGTAGATCACCAGGTCTTTCTTCCTAGTCTGTCTTAGTGGGCCAGGCCTTTCTTCCAAGTCTTAGTGTGGAAGCTCCACTGAAACCTGTCCAGCATCACAGCAACACGCAGTTTCAGCATCATAGCAAAATGCAAGCTACCACTGACAGATGGGTGGTAGCTGAGCTTGTGGTGCATTGGCCAGGAATCAAACCCAGGTCCCCCTCATGGAAAGAAGGAATTCTACCACCACTGAACCACCATGTTGTTGTTTTTGTTGTTAAGTGCCGTTGAGTCGGACCCGACTCATAGCGACTCCTTGGGTTTCCGAGGCAATATCACTATGGAAGCAGATTGCCCCATCTTCCTTCCAAGGAGTGGCTGGTGGGTTTGAACCTCCAGCCTTCTGGTTAGCAGTCAAGTGCCTTAGGCACTATGCTACCAGAGCTCCCACTGAACCACCATAGCCCCTGCCATCTAGCCCTAAAACCCATTCCCGTGGAGTCAATTCCAAAATCACAGTCACCCTACAGGACAGAATAAAACCTGCCCATAGGGTTTCCAAGGCTAAAATCTTTATTCGAACAGAGTGTCAGGTCTTTTCTCCTGTGGAATGGCTGGTGGTTTCAAATCCTTGATCTTTTGGTTAGCAGAAGAGCACTTAACCACTATGCTACCAGGGCTCTTTTCTCAAGCCCTACCATGTAGTAGGTACCTAAGCTGATTAAAGCATTTGACAATAATCCTCAAAGGCTAGAATAAGGAAGTTGTTCAATTCCAAAACCTAGATTTACAGTGGCTAAGGCACTTGACTGCTAACCAGAAGGCTGGCAGTTCAAACCCACCAGCCACTCCTCAGAAGGAAGATGGGGCAATCTACTTCCGTAGTGATACTGGCTCGGAAACCCAAGGAGGGGTCGCTATGAGTTGGGTCCGACTTAACAGCACATAACAACAATAACATAGCACAATGAGGGAGCTCTGGTAGCCTAGTGCTAAAGGCACTTGACTGCTAACCAGAAGGCTGGAGGTTCAAGCCCACCAGCCACTCCTCGGAAGGCAGATGGGGCAATCTACTTCCGTAGCGATACTGCCTCAGAAACCCAAGGAGGGGTCGCTATGAGTTGGGTTCGACTCCATGGCACATAACAACAACAACAACATAGCACAATGATGATGTGAGACATGGTAGATACCAATGAAGAAAAAACTTAAGGATATTTATAACAACGTAGACCACCAAATGCAAATTACAATTATGCACACAGTGTAAGTGCTGAGGGAATGAAAAGTGAAGGTCAAACTATCCTGCATCAGAATCTGGGTCTTTTGCAAAGCCTAACTGTGCCAAATCCTTTTCCTCCTTCAGTCTCCATTTCTTATCAGAGAGCAGGGACCACCTTTAAGGAATGAGAAATCAATTGTGTACACACTGCTGAATTAAGGCTTTTTACCGCTTGTCGGGACTGCTGGTCTGCATTCATTTGCATTCATTTTCACTTGTCTTCCCTGCAGAATGAATGCATAGGGTTCCAGAAAATGCCAACCTTATACATTCGTGTCCCCATTGCTTCTTGCAAAAGGCACTCCTCAGATTCATTCAGAGGTGCCCAGAATGAAATGGCATGTAGTTGTTAGTCCTGGGTAGGGCTGAATTACTGAGTGGTCCCAGAGGCTCACTGGCAGCTGGAATAAAGACCAGGACACCACTCCCTTTTGGCAAATGGAAGCCATTTCTGCTTCACTTGTAGGCAGCCACCCTAGCGAAAGAAAATATATTCAGTTCTCAGATATTTCTGTGGAAGGAGTGCTTTTGTGGTGGACAGAGGAAATGATTGACTGAGCTCTTTGCAGCATCCCAAGTCATCTCAAACTGAGCAGTTAGGCATCCTGAGCTAAGGGCCTAAAAGGCACAGTGATGCTAAAGGTTAAAGTTTGGGTTTATATTCAGATTTTTATTTACTCACAACATGAGTTCTATGTTAAAACCTAAGGGCATTTCCTCCCTACAATAATAAAAGTAGACAATAACAAAGAATCTCATTTGCAGTGGTCCCAGGCCCTGGAGGTAGAACAGCTACACCCAGCCAGAAAGCCTACAGGGAACTGGCCAAAGCCAGAGAGAGCCAGGTATCCATGGAACTCACAGGGTGCAATGTGGCTCCTTATTTTTTTTCTTTTCTTTTCTTCTTTTACCAATTGTGGTAGAAAATATATATAATAAAAAATTTTGGTGTTTCAACTATTTTTAAGTTTGCAATTCCGTAATTAGGTGACAATTACATTTCCCATGTTGTACAACCATCACCATTATCTATTTCCAAAACTTTTTCATCACCCCAAATGGAAACTCTGTACCTATTAAATAAGAACTCCTGTTCTCCCCTCCCTCTAGCCCCTTGTAGCAGCTGCCTTCGAGTTAACTCCAACTCATGGCGACCCCATGCATGTCAAAGTAGAACTGTGCTCCACAGGGTTTTCAATGGCTAAGTTTTCAGAAATGGATTGCCAGACTTTGCTTCCAAGGCACCTCTGGGTGGACTCCAACCTTTTAGTTAGCAGCCAAGTATGTTAACCACTTGCACCACTCAGGGACCCCCAGCCTCTGGTAACCACAAATAAACTTTTATTTCCATGCATTTGGCAGTGCAGCTAAATTCTAAATCACAATTACTAACAAAAGTTCTGAGTGAACTATGGAAAAACTGCAGTTTACAGGCAGTCTCTGGGTTACCAGTGTGAGACTTACAGAGAACTCCTATTTGCCTTTTAATGTTATGTAAATTTGCTCTCACTTTGAAAGGACTGAAACAACCCCTACTCACTACAAATTTATCAGAATCACCTTCACTGGCTGCATGTGCAGCTTTTAAATCGTTGAAAAGGCTTCAAGGCTTTTTTTGCACTAAAGTGTAGCTAAATAAGAACCATATGCACCTGTTCTGATTCACCTACAAATCCCACTTAAAAACTTAAAGACAACACAGGGAGGAAGTGGGAAGAGTGCTGTCACACTGTGGGGAATGCAATCAATGTCACAAAACAAAATGTGTACGAATTGTTGAATGGAAAACCAGTTTGCTCTGTAAACTTTCACCCAAAGCACAATTTAAAAAAAAAAAAAAAAATGAATGGCTCTCAAAAGTAACCCAGAAACTGCCTGTATTAGTGGCAAATACAACCCAAAACTCCCTGCCATCAAGTCAATTCTAATTCATAATGACCCTATAGGACAGAGTAGACCTGCCCCATAGGGTTTCTAAGGCTTTAACCTTTACCAAAGTACACTGCCAGATCTTTCTCCTGCGCAGCAGCTGGTGGATTTGACTCAATGACCTTTCAGCAGCCTCAGCAACCAAGCTTTTTAACCACTGCACCACCAGGGCAGGACTTTGCTCTTGAGTATTTCTAGACAAGGATCACTTAGAAGTCACATGCTAAAACCTAATCTTGCTGAAAGAAAAGAGTGCATCATCCCCTCTAAATCAAGACAAGCAAATTCACACCTAAAAGGAAGCTGACAATCCAGATCCCCTAGTACAATAATAAAAACAACACTGGTTTGATAAAACGCTGGCTTCTAATCATTTTTCTACCACATGCTGGATTCCATCCCAAGAAAATGGTTGTGTTGTGTTTCTGGCTGGGGTAGCAATCAGCACACTCACCAAGGGCAGTGACTGCTGCCCAATTCTTGCCCTTGGGACCCTCTCCATTAGCAGCTGTAATTACTCAAATGAAGACTCTCTGGTGTCTGTATTTTGGCACATGCTGCTTCCTCTTCTGAGATGTCTTCCTGTTCACAGGAAGCCTTTCTCCTCACCATCCCCTCTCCAAGATGATTTACACACCAGCAAACTTGCCTAACCTGTCCATCCTGCCAATGAAGCAGAAGGAATGCTTCTTGTAAGAGACACTAAATTAATGCACATAATAAAAAGGGAGGAGAGAAGTTTGGGGGAGAAGGGTGTTCCCTGAAGTTAAGGTTGCTCGTTTTCCTTTAATATTCTCAAAGAGTCTAGGAAAAAAGGATATTCTTTTTTAATAACTTTTGGCTTCAGTGAGTTCTCCAGGACCCCTTCCAACTTTATTAGTTGTCACTCTGTGGCAACCTCGTACAGTGGAACAAAACATGCCCGGTGAACCAACCCCATGATCGGTTTCAGATTTGACTTTTGTGACCACAGGGTCTTCACTGGCTGATTGCTGACAGTAGATTACCAGGTCTTGCTTCCTCATCTATATTAGTCTGGAAGCTCCACTGGAACAGGTTCAGCACCATAGCAACATGCAAGCCTCCATTGATGGGTGGTGGCTGCACATGACTAGGAATTGAACCAGGCTCTCTTGCATGGAAGGTGAGAATTCTATCATTAAACCAACACTGCCTATTCTTAGGGTTTTATTAACGAAATAAACCAAACCAAACTCACAGCTGTCTAGTCTGAGGCGATATCTCTACGGAAGTAGATTGCCCAATCTTCCTTCCGAGGAGTGGCTGGTGGGTTTGAACCGCCAGACCTGATTAGCAATCAAATAAATGCCTTAGGCACTAGGCCACCAGAGCTCCCCCTATTAACTAAACGTTGTTGTTGTTGTTGTTGTTGTTGTTATGTT
Source organism: Orycteropus afer afer (assembly GCF_000298275.1). Taxonomy (NCBI): domain Eukaryota; kingdom Metazoa; phylum Chordata; class Mammalia; order Tubulidentata; family Orycteropodidae; genus Orycteropus; species Orycteropus afer. The sequence goes on from NW_006921615.1 coordinate 7,758,339, forward strand.
CCATTGAGTCGGACCCAACTCCTAACAACCCCTCCTTGGGTTTCTGAGGCAGGATCACTACAGAAGTAGATTGCCTAACCTTCCTTCCGAGGAGTGGCTGGGTTTGAACCTCCAGCCTTCTGGTTAGCAGTCAAGTACCTTAGGCACTATGCTACCAGAGTTCCAGGGAACTCAAAAAGGAAGAGTTTAGTCTGGGAGGAGAGGAACTGATATGTGACCTTTGGAAGGATTAGTCTAAGGTACTAAAAAAAATATATGAAGGGAAATGCCTCACACAGAGTTGGAAAAGAGAAATTCTCATGGAAAACAGGCAGCCAGCTGGAGCTTTAGATTTCAGAATCATCCTCCGAAAGGTGTCTCTCAAAGTATCTTGGGATGCTTGTTAAAAAGGTATATTTCTCCATTCTATTCCAGGCCTACTGAATCAGGTAATCTACAAATGGGAGGGACCCAGGACTCTGCATTTTAACAAGCTTCTTGGGAGATTTTGATATCTCAAGACAATTGGCCTACAAGTTATGTCTGAGGCTTGAGGAATAGATGACCTGAACAAGGGAGACCACATAATAAGAGGGGGAATTCTAGGACAGAGTCTTGAGAAGCATCTACACTTATAGGATGAAAGAATAAAAATGAGAGCCACCGCAGGAGACAGGGAGATAAATTAGTTATGTAGGAGATGCAGCAGGAAATCAATAAGAGATAAATAAAAGAATCAAGACTAGCAGTGAGGGCCCAGCTGAGGTCAATAGCATGCATCTGACCTGGTTTGATGGTTTTTCTAGAAATTTAAACCTCAGGGCACTGCTAACCCATACAGTACCTTTGTGTAAGTAAGAAAAAGCTTCCTTTCCCCTGGGTGCCCTTTAGCCAACAACCTGTACAAATCTAACCACCTGCTGAGCTTAGTCAGTCTACTAATTGCCCACTCCCTCTGTCATTCCTGGAAAAGGGACAACCAGATTTCCTGATTTTAGTGAAATAGTTTTAGGTACTTCATGCTGCTCTAACAGAAAACACCATAAATGGGTGGCTTTAAAAAAACAGGAGTTTATTTTCTTACAGTCTGGGAGTCTAGAAGGCCGAGTTCAAAATGCCAAGCTCAAGGGGCTGGGTGAAACCCCTCAACCTTGGGCAGCTCTGCCTCTTGCTCCTGGTGTCTCTTTACTCAGGTAGCTGCTAGCTGCTGATGCTAACAAGCCCAAGGTCAGCAAATAAACTGGCACATTCCCAATATCACCAAAAACATGGCAGGCCACTGGTTCAGGTCCAGAAACAGTCCCAAGATCGGCAGACAACATGGTGGGCTGCTAAATGAAGACTCAGCTATATGCAGGGTCCCAGCATGCCAAAAAGCTGCAGAGACCATTCTCAAAGCTGCTGCTTATGTACTAGAAGCAGACCCTCAGACAGCTACTCAGCTGCTCCAGTAGATTCCACCATGGAGTTGATTACCAGTCTAGTCATGGGGAATAACTACAACCAGCTGCCCAACCACTCAAAACCTGACCCAGCCAAGTTGACATACAACTTAACTACCACAGAAGTCATGCTATCAGTTGAAACCAGAAGTTGATCCTTCTTAGATAAAATGTACTTCATCTTAGTGAGCTTTAGCCTTCTCCATCTGATTAAATTCAAAAGAGAAAAGGAGTCTCAGAGTTCTTGAGAAGTTCCTGGTTTTTAAAACAGGTTTTTCACAGCCTGGGTCAGGCAGACAGCATCTGAGCTTATATAGCCAAAAACAACTTGCCGTTGAATCAGTTCCAACTCATGGTCACCTCCCGTGTGTCAGTGTAGAACTGTGCTTCATAGGGTTTTCAATGGCTGATATTTCAGATGTAGATCACTAGGCCTTTCCTCTGAGGTGCCTCTAGGTGGAATCAAACCTCCAACCTTTCAGTTAGCAGCTAAGTGTGTTAACAGTTTGCATCACTCAACCCCATTTCCACTGTAACCAGGACTTCAAGGGGTTTTTTAGCCTCTGTGGCATAGTGCCTAAGGCATTTGACTGCTAACCAAAAAGTTGGTGGTTCAAACCCACCAGTCACTCCTTGGAAGACTGAGCAATCGACTTCCATAGAGATACTGCGTTGGAAACCCAAGGAGGGGTCACTATGAATCGAATCGACTCAATGGCAGTGAGTTTGGTTTTTGGTTTTGTGTTCCGTACTGTGTTAATCAGTTTGAGGGATTTATTTTGCACACAACCAATTGGAACAAAGAATCAATGAGGAAACAAGGCTGCAAGAAAAGGTTCAGATTATAGACTGGGGAGTGTAGTCAAACAATAGCTGCATAGTTTCCAAAACAGTTCAGAAATTCATTCTCATCTATCCTTAAAAAATAATGAGGTACTCAGCATTCTAACAAACAACCCAATAAATCATTTCCTCTATTAATTAGTGCAGGTAATGTGAAAAATGTTCCCAGTTTTGCATTTATATGGGGAATATTAAAAGACCTTTCTCTTGCTCCCTTTCATAACTCCACAAGTATTTATTGAGCACTGTGCTAGGAACAAAGCATACAGTGTGACCTAAAGTAGACAGGGTCCCCATCCATGTGCTTGGTGGTCCCACTGATAGCAAGTACTGGATGAGCATGAATGAGAGGGCCTGGATCCTTCCATTTACTCCCTATAGTGTATAGGGAATCTAACAACTTTCCAAGCAACTTCTATACATTATCTCCTTTGATTCTCACAGCAATCTCAGGTGCTAAACAAGCAAAACCAAACCAAGCTCACTGCCCTGGAGTCGGTTCCAGCTCAACCCAAGTTGGTTCCCTGGGTTTCCCAGTTGGTATCTCTACGGAAGTAGATTGCCCAGTTTTCCTTCCGAGGAGTGGCTGGTAGGACTGAACCGCCAGCCTTCTTGTTAGCAGTCAAATGCCTTAGGCACTACGCCACCAGAGGTGCTCTGCTAAACAAGCTAGACAGGCATAATATATCAATGGACAGATAAGAACATGAAGGCTTAGAGAAGTCCAATGACCTGTCAGTCCTCACACATCTAGCTGTGGTGGAACCTGCAGTCAAACTAGATTCTCCTTTCTTCTAATCTATGGCATGTATACAAAAAAAGAATGGATTCTCAAGTACTCCTTCTTTTGGGGCAATGGTAAATTTTAATATTGTACATGTGATATGCCTGGGGGTTGGAACATGGAAGGAAGTAGAAGGCAGCTGTCTGAAATCACTATGTGATCAGCCTTTCTTTGCTCTATTTCATTAGTATCTGATAACACTAAAGCATACAATCCTGGCTTTCATAAAGACCAAAAAGTGATAAAGCGACAAAGTAAAGAAAAAAAATCTAACTGCCAAGAGAAGCATAATTAAACCCTCATGAAACAGAAAGCTGGCCCATTTGTTTCCACTATTAGTTATTCTTTGTTGTGCAACTGTGCCGAACAAGCAATAAAGGATGGGCATTGCTGGTGATGACGCTGACTGAAGTTTGTTCTGTGGGCCAGAGAAGGAGATGCACTACTCAGCCAGGAAAAATTCCCTCTGAAAAGTACAGACTAACCTCAGAGTAAGAAGTTTCATTGACACTGGTGACATTTGGAAACTTTGATCCACCTTTGAGATGCTTTCTACAGCACAGTTTCATTGCCTTTGAAATTACAGAGCAGGCTTAACGACCTCTATGTTCCTATCCAACACAGGGTTTTATAGAAGAATTTTCATTCCCTTGGCACACTTCAAAGAAAAGAAGTACAGAAGCTCCTCTACTCCCAAACAAGTTCTGTTCTTTCAGGCTCTTTGGGAGACCATCTGTTCTTAAGGCCAAAGGGATGCTATGCCAGTAGCCAACAGGGTGCCAAGTTTCACCTTCACTCCATTACAACCATAAATCTGTTTTCACTAAGACTTCTGACACTCACTCTGCTATAGAACCTAGTAAGATATGATAGTTAGTAATGATCATAAAAACCTCAGAAATAGACAAATGTAAGATTCTAAGAGAAAAAAATTATACTATGATCTTTCATCCCATATGCTACCCTGCAGAGGTCCACAGACCTAATTCTGAAAGGTTGGCCCAACGAGAAAGGAGAAGAACAAAGACTGTTGTGTTAAGAAACATAAAGAATGTCTGGGTGGTGCAAAGAGTTAACAGGCTAAGTTACTAACAAAAAGGCTGGAGATCTGGATCCACCCAAAACTGCCTCAGAAGAAAGGCCTGGTGATCTAGTTTTGAAAAAAATCAGCCATGTGAAAACCCTATGGAGTACAGTTCTACTCTGACACACATAAAGGCACCATGAGTCAGAATCTTGAAGACAACTGGTTTAAAAACACAAAACAAAAATATCAGAGTAAGTCATCACTCTCAGTTAATTCTAGCATCAGATGCATTTATTCATAAAAGGTGGAGTCAGCCAAGCTAAGTTTGGCTTTCCTTTGAATTCTGTCTCCATAGTAAGATGTCTACTCACAAATGTTCCTCCCATTTCTCCATTTGCATATTCTTTTTCTAATAACCCTTCTCTCCTATATACTCCTTCTCTCCCTTATTCCTTGCCTTTTTACCCTCTTCTCTCTCTCCTCCATTTTTAAAAACAGCTCAGGCCGCCAGACTGCTGAGACATGCCAAGAGGGGACCTGCTACTGGGCTGTAAACTCGGTTCCTAGGAGTTGTTTTTGGTTCATGCATCTCATTGAATGTATTTAAATACATTATACGCAGCCACCTGGCTGTGTCAGGCCCAGAGAGATGCAAGAGCTCCTCCCACAATCCCAGCAACGAACAGGGAACACACACACTCACACATATACACACACACTCACACACATACTCATTCACACACTAATGCACTGAATGGGCAACAGTGCAAAAGTGATTAAGCCTGAGCCAAGGGAGAAAATTCCAAGATGCTAAAATTATGAAAGAAACAAAAGGGCTGGCAGAGCCAATTCCCCCTTGAAGTAAAGATGGGCTCCAGGGAGAAAAGAATGAAAAGGGCAAAAGAGCAAATCTGACAGGATCTCAGGCGCACAAAGGATCTCAGAGTTTCAGTCAAGCATCAAGTCTGCACTTCTTTCCTCAGGATGCCTTTTTGAACCATCCCTTCTCTCCATCCTTACTCCCAGGACCCGGAGACAGGCTGGATCTCTTCACAGCTGGAATGGGAGCTGCTGTGTCTGGGGAGCTAGGCCACATCTACTGCTTAAGAGCAAGTATCCAGTATCAAACTGCTCAGATTAAAGCCTGGCTCTGCCACTTCCTGGATGGAATCTTGGACAGGTTACTGGATTCTGCGTTTCCATTTTCTCCTCTGTAATATGGAGGTAAATGATAGCTCTAAGCTTGTGAGCTGTTTAGAGGACTGAGTGAGATTTTCCATGTACTAAGCAGGAGGACATGCTCAGTTTAAAATGTTAGGTTCTGTTATCCTAGGGAGTCCGTGGGTAACGCAAACAGTTACACACTCAGCTAATCGAAAGTTGGTGGTTCATGGTGGTTCATGTCCAGCCAGAGGCACTGAGAAAGAATGGCCTGGTGATCTACTTCCAAAATATTAGCCATTGAAAACCCTATGGAGTACAGTTCTACTCTGACACACATGGGGTCACTATGAGTTGGAATCAACTCAGCAGCAACTGTACTGGGCTCTGTTATACTAAGTCCTAGCTCTGCCACAGCCAGTAAGCCAGAGTAAGGTACTTAATCTTCCTGCACCCAATTTTCTTATGGGTAAACTGAGAACAGGCCAATGATTGCCAATGTTCCTCCGGTTTTAATAATATCTTACCACATAATTTTCTTTCTGCTACAACACACTGCCCTCCTCCTTCTTAGAGTCTCCTTACTTCAGTCTAGCCTTCTCCCATAAGGTTTACTCACCACTGTCAGAGTAACCTTCCTCAAACACTTGGTTCATCATGGCATTACTCTGCCCTTGAGTCTACAGTGCACCTCATTACCTTATAGTCCAAACTCCTCAGGCTTCCTAGCACGAAGCCCTCTGACCCCCAAGGCTGGGCTTCCTCACCATCCCTGCTTACTCCATAGTCACTCCTAACTCTAAGCCTTTACCTACTCTTACTGATGGCCTTCTTCCACCTGCCCAAATCCTCATATGGTTCATAGTCAGTACAGTTTCCACTAAACTCCTCCTAGGAACTCCGGCCCAAAGGGCTCCATTCAGCTTCCTTCCATAGAAGTCACATCTCCTCTGCAATGATTAAATGCTGCCCCAAATGGCTTCTTGGGATTCACCCTTGTGACACCACTCCAGAGTTTCAAAACCTCAGCACTACTGACATTTAGACTGGGTAATTCTTTGTTACTGCAGGCTGTCCTATGCATTATAGGATATTTAGCCACATCCTTGGGCCCTAGGCACTAGATGCCTGTAACACTCTCCCCATTTGTAACAACCAAAAGTGTCTCCAGACATTGCATGTGTCCCCCAGGGAATAAAATCATCCCCAGTTAAGAACCACTAGAATATACCTTGTCCCTTCAAATAAACCAGAAGCTCCTGAAGAACACAGTCCATGCTGTTTATTTCTTTTTATTTCCTCCAAGCACCTAGCCTAGTGCTATGCATACAACAGATACTATGTAAATACTTGTTGAGACAAATCAAAGCATAAATGAACACATGACAAAACACATTAACATGACAATGCTGTTGAATAACATACAGCACAGAGGACCCATATCCTCAGGTAAGCCAAGGCCTGAGTATAAAGGTAAAGTCCTTCATGTCCCTTACTGTATTATAAACAAGAACCAGATTTGCTGAATCCCACAACCACAGAGGGTTGTTGTTAGGCTCAGTTGAGGTAACCTTCATAAAAGAGCTGAGCACAGAGTAGGCATCTGATACCAGTACAATGTCTTCTTCTTTTAACTTTTAATTTTGATAATAAAATCTCTAACCAACAAAATAAGAAGTAAAGAGCCATGTGGCTCTGTAGTTAACTGATAAGTTCCCTATAAAGAATCCATACCTTGGTGTCTTCTAAAAGAAATATTTATCAGATGACTGACAGAATGAGCCACAACTCTTTAGATTTATACCAGTTGCCATGGAGTCAACTCTGACTCACGGTGATGCCATGTGTGTCAGAGTAGAACTGTGCTCGTAGGGTTTTCAACGGCTGATTTTTTCGGAAGTAGATCATCAGGTCTTTCTTCTGAGGCACCCCTGGGGGGACTTGAACTGCCCATTTTCAGTTGACTAAAAACCAAACCAAACCCACTGATGCAGAGCTGATTCCAACTCACAGAGACCCTAGAGGACAGAGTCAGAACTACACCATAGAGTTTCCAAGGCTGTAAACTGTTATAGAAGCAGACTGTGACTTCATTCCCCTATGGAGTGGTTGGCTGTTGAGTTCGAACTACTGACTTTTCAGTTAGAAGCTAAGCACTTTAACCACTGCATCACTAGAGCTTTTCCAGTTAGCTGTTGTTGTTGTTGTTGTTGTTTTGCCATCGAGTAGGCCCTGACTCATAGTGACCCCTCCTTGGGTTTCCGAGGCGGTATCACTACGGAAGTAGGATTGCCCAACCTTCCTTCCGAGGAGTGGCTGGTGGGTTTGAACCGCCAGCCTTCTGGTGAGCAGGAAAGTGCCTTAGCCACTATGCTACCAGAGCTCCTAGGTTCAGAAAGGTAAAGTGACTTGCCCAAAATCACAAGGCAAATGGTGGTCCCAGGCCTCAAAGTTTCATCTTTTCTGCTCTCTACCTAATTACCTTAGTTTTCCAATAAAATTCTCAATCAGCAGAAAGGCACTCCATGCCCAGCACTGGCAATGACAACAAAGACTCCATCAAGCCAGGTGCCTGTCACCACCAGAATGGATTTGCCTGGGGTAAGGCTGGCCCTTGTCTTCCTCTGTCCCCAGTAAGGTCTAAATACAGGTGAGTCAAATCCTGGACAGCTTCACCCAGTGAATTATTCCTATCCAGGAAAGCAAAGAAGTTCCATAGCTTTCTCCTACCCTCTCAGTCCTCCATGAGGCCAAAATCCACTCCCTCTCTAAGATTCCTGACTTTGTCAAGGTCTTATTAAATGACTGTGGAGGGTTCTTTTTCCTGTAATTCCTCTCCTTAAGTGGACCATGGCTAGTAGCAGCAGTATGTCCCAGAGCACACAATAAAGGTTATGACAACTGCATGCCTAAGAGACACATTGTTTTGTATCAGGACTGCTAACTCCCCATCTATCCCCATGAAAGAGTTTCCCCAAAACCCAGCAACTAAATGGCAGACAATCTCCTAACAATTTCATGTTCTTCTCTCTGTGGTCTAAGGTAAAATGCTCCCTTTTGGAGTCCATTTGTTGAAGAGAATTAAAAAAGAGCTCCTCCTTTGTGTTCTTCTAGCCAAATCCTATCATGAAGTGCCACATGTGCCACCTCCTACACACAGTGTGTCCACACAAGGGATTCAGACTTGGGCCATGTGGGAGGGGGAACAATCCTGACGCCTCAGGACCAGCTACATGAAAGCTTCTATTTCCGCTTTCAGGTCTGACATGTATTTCTTCCTTTTCTAATTTTTTATTTTTTCTGAGGCAACAGAAGATAAGAAAATCATGATCTATGCATGTGGATATGGATTGTGGACAACAGAGATAAAGCAGAACAGTTTATCAGAATGAGAAAGGAAGGGCAGGCTCCTGGCAGTGAAATGAGACCCAGAATCATTCAGGTGCATCTTTGCCAAAGTTACTGATCACCCTTAATCTTATCAACTTAGCTTCTAAGTAACTGGGATTGATTAAAAAAAAAAAAGACAATAAATAGAAGAATTGCTGAGGAAGCTTTTATTTACCTAGTTCCATTCTTCCTGCATTGAGCCCATTAATCAGTGAGTAACATAAATTATTTTAAAGCATTAAGTTTGACACGAATGCAAAAGAAAAACAAAAAGCACTAACTTAGAAGCCACAATAGTAGATTGGGGGTATGACCCAAGGCAAGTCATTCACAATCCTTGCCTTAATTTATCCACTGCTTGTTAGGTACCACTGAGTCAGTTCCAACTCTTAGTAACCCCACGTATAACAAAACAAAAAGCTGCCCAGTCCTGTGCCATCCTCAAAAAAGTAGGTATGTTTGAGCCCATTGTTGCAATCATTGTTTCAATTCACCTTATTAAGGGTCTTCCTCTTTTTCACTGACCTTCCACTTTACCAAGCATGACATCCTTCTCCAGGGACTGGTTCCCTCCTGATGACATGTCCAAAGTTGTTGTTGTTGTTGTTATGTGCCGTCGAGTCGGCCCCGACTCATTGCGACCCCTCCTTGGGTTTCCGAGGCAGTATCACTACGGAAGTAGGATTGCCCAACCTTCCTTCCGAGGAGTGGCTGGTGGGTTTGAACTGCCAGCCATCTGGTTAGCAGGCAAGTGTCTTAGCCACTATGCTACCAGAGCTCCCTTTCACCATCCTCACTTCTAAGTAGTATTCTGGTTGTACTTCTTCCAAGAAAGATTTGTTCATTCTTCTGGCAGTCCATGGTATATTCAATATTCTTCACCAACACCATAATTCAAAGATTTCCATTCTCCTTTGATGTTCCTTTTTCATTGTCCAACTTTTAGGTGCATATGAGGCAATGGAAAAGACCTTTAAAAATCCACTGCTAAAATTATGCAAGAATATTCTACCTAAATTCTATTACGAAAAGTGACAGAAATCCTTAAATTAGATGATGGGTGACATTCCATAGAAGAAAAAGATTCTACATAAAAGAAATACAGTATCATTAATGCTTTTCTTAATTTGTTAATCACTGGACAGCAAAGGACTGAATAGCATTCCAATAAACTTTAATGGAAAGGAATACAGTGTTCAACAGCAACAATGGCTTGGATGTCTTCTTGGAGTTCCAAAAGTCTTATTAAGTTCAGCTATTTCCATCTTCTCTCAGTCTGAGAGGTATCTTCCTGATCACTCCCCATTACCCATCTCCACTCTAGAAGTCAGTCTCTTCTCTTACATCCTCACTCAGTCAGCAATTGTCTTCTACTCTCTGAACACATCCAGTGATAGGATGCTTCCTAAAGTAATGTTCTCTTTTTGCAAGAGTCTAGGTTTTACCCAAGTGGGAAAATGGACACATGAGTAGATATCAGTTCAGCCATATCTTAGCCAAAGAATTCCTTGATGCTTCTCTCTAGCTATCAAAACCCACTATTCCTTCCTACGTGTATAACCCAGAAGTCTTCTCTTTCATTCTCATGGTGCTAGAAGCTCTCCAAGATCTTAACCATAAGACAAGTAAATTCTTTCAGACTGGATCAGGCTGTAGTATTGGAACCTCAGCTCTAGAGTTCCTAATATTTACAAAATCTTCATTGCTCTGAATTCTAACATCTCACATTCTTCTCTTATCCCATTTTTGCTCTGTCCTCCCACTGTCCCCCACCTCATTCAAATAAATATATTTCTACAAGATCCTTCATCTTTTGTTCCTGGTCTAGGTAATTTCCAGTCTAATCATCTAATTTGTACTTATTGCCACTTCCTAAGGTTTAGTTAATTTTCATACACTATCAAACCAAACTCAATGCTGTTGAGTCGATCCCGGCTCATAGCAACCACTCCTTGGGTTTCCCAGGCGGTATCTCTATGGAAGTAGAGTGCCCAATCTTCTTTCTGAGGAGTGGCTGGTAGGTTTGAACTGCCAGCCTTCTGGTTGGCAGTTCAATGCCTTAGGCACTACACCACCAGAGCTTCCTTTTATATACGAGGCTTTTTAAAATATCATTATCTACTTTTCCATTTGAGTTGTGTAAGGCACAAATATAAAAAATTAAATTTATTAAATTTTGAATGATACTTCATAGATTTAAACAATCAATGCTTACTTTAGGTCTTGAAATATAAGGGTATATCAAATCTTAAAGCTAATAGAACTTAAGCCTATAAAAAACTATAAAAAGAAAATTCAACTTTTTAAAAATGGAAATAGATCCTTCCTATCTTATAACTAAAGTTCCCCAGTGTCTATTATTTCTTCTATGAAGATGAACTAAACAAACCATTTATCACTGAGTTGATCCCAATTCATGGTGACCCTATGTGTGTAAGAGTAGAACTATATTCCACCTGGTTTTCAAATGGTTGATGTTTCAGATAGAGATCGCCAGGTCTTTCTTCCATGGTGCCTCTATGAAGACAGAGCCCCTGGTTTGGAGCTAGACCTTCCTATCTCAAAATGGAGACTACATTCCCACCCCACCCCCTTGCAGTTAGGTGTATCTAACTGTCTAAATTCTCATAAGTTCACATGTGCCTTTGTCTTTTTTTCTTTATCCCTTCCTCCATTCTACTGCCTACAATATGGATGCCCCCATCTGGGACCATGAGCTCCAGGCCACACAAGACAGAGTAACAGAACAGAAGGAGCCCAGGTCCCTGACACCATGATGAACCACGCCAGCTCTAGACCACCACCAGGACTTGTAAGTGAGAAATAAGCTCCTCCATTGTCTTAACCATGGTCATTTGTCCTTTTCTATTACTTTCAGACAATCTCAATGCTAACTGATATAGTCAGTAGAGTTTAAATATCTGAAGCTTTAAAACTGAACATGAACTTCATAAAAATGTTAAAAAGGTTAATTTACTGACAATAGTCATTTGTCCTCATGCTTTAGAGAACAAAGAAACATTTAAGAAAATACATACATTTAAAGAAATCTTTAAGGAAAAAAAAAAAAGCAGCTTTTCCTACAGTAGATAAGTATCTCAAATTTTTTTATTACCAAATCCTTGACAGACATCAATCAATCCTTTTGTACACCCTCACTTTCTGTATTCTACTCAAGTAACATACTGGAGTATTTTCACCCTTTCAAAATGGCCTATTTTATTCCTCAACTTTCCAAAGAACATCAAACGTTAAATGATCCATCCACCCATATGAATCATTCTGGCATTCTGGATTTCTCACAGAACTAAATATTTTATTCCTTGGATGGGGGAGGGGGTGTCTTTGATTTTAAAAATTAAGACAGAGAAAAAAAACTAGAAAGAACCAACCCATTAAAAGAAAAGTGATTTGGAAATTGGAAAAGGCTTATCATTGTTTGAACTAACTGGAAATATTCTTTGATAACATTTGTGGTGGTCGTTGTTGTTGATATGTGCCCTCGAGTCTGACCCGACTCATAGCGACCCCTCCTTGGGTTTCCAAGGCAGTATCACAACAGAAGTAGATTGCCCCATCTTCTTTCCGAGGAGTGGCTGGTGGGTTTGAACTGCCAGCCTTCTGGTTAGCAGTCAAGGGCCTTAGGCACTATGTTACCAGAGCTCCTCTCTTAATTATAGGTACTATTTATATATATTTGGGAGCTCTGGTAGCGTAGTGCCTAAGGCCCTTGACTGCTAACCAGAAGGCTGGCAGTTCAAACTCACCAGCCACTTCTCGGAAGGAAGATGGGGCAATCTACTTCTGCAGTGATACTGCCTCGGAAACCCAAGGAGGGGTCGCTATACGGCACATAACAACAACAACATATAAATATATTTTTTTTTAATTGAAAGATTTTGATAGTGTTATTCTTGAGGGGGAGGGAGCTTTTTTTATTGTGGTAAATATATATGAAAAAATTATCATTTCAATATTCTTCATGTGTACAATTTAGTCACATTAGTTATATTTAACATGTTGTTCAACGATTATCGTTATCTGTTTCCATATTTTCCCATCACTTGTATTTATTTATAATTTTATTTATTTTATTTTTGTAGTGTTTCCTCCCCTCCCCTCCTACCCCTGGTAACCAACAAAGAAAGTTTCCTTCCATATATAAACCTTCCCTTGACTTTTTGCAATAATAAACTAATACAGTATTTGTCCTTCTGTGATTGACTTATTTCACTCAGCATAATGTCCTCCAAGTTCATACAGGTTATGCAGTTTTCCCATCACTTTTAACAGAAGCTCAGTATCCTTATGTAGCAAGTCCCCCATTTCTCCTCCCTCTTACCTGCCCCTGGTAACCATTAATATACTTTGATCTCTATACATTTGCCTACCCTAGATATTTCATATGAGTGGAATCATATAATATGTGTTCCTTTGTGACTGACTTATTTCACTCAACATAATGTTTTCAAAGTTTATCCATGTTAGAGCATGTTAATAGTGACAGTAGTGTTTTTAATTATACAAAAGATAAAATTTCAAGGTTTTCACTTGAAAGAGAAATTCCACATCTAAACCATGCTTACTCCACTGATTTCTAGTTGATGTCTAGAATCAATTTCTAGATCACAAAGTTTAAAACATGAGATACCAAAAAAAACCAAACTCATTGACATCAAGTCAGATCCCACTCATAGCAACCGCTCCTTGGGTTTCTGAGGCAGTATAACTACAGAAGTAGATTATCCAATCTTCCTTCTGAAGAGGGGCTGGTGGGTTTGAACTGCCAGACTTCTGGTTAGCAGTCAAATTCATTAGGCACTACGCCACCAAAGTCAGCTCTCAATCAACCAAACCAACGAAAGTGAAAATAAAACACAAGGAAACAGCCAATACAAAAGTAAGTACAAAAATATTGGGCTTTGTAATACACTAGATTAGAATGGTGGGGGTGTAGGAGGAAACAGGAGGCAGCAAATGTACCTGCCTACCTGTTGTTGTTATTGTTAGGTGCTGTCGAGTCGCTTCTGACTCATAGTGACCCCATGCACAGCAGAATGAAACACCGCCCAATCCCACGCCAGCTCCACGATCCTTGCTATACTTGAGCCCACTGTCACAGCCACCAAGTCAATCCATCTCGTCGATGAATTATTAGGATTGATGCCTACCTATGATTGTCTAATATAAAATAACCACCAGCCACTCCTCAGAAGGAAGATGAGGCAATCTACTTTCATAGTGATACTGCCTCGGAAACCCAAGGAGAGGTCACTATGTGTCGAGTCCAACTCGATGGCACGTAACAAACTATGACTTGTTAATAGGAACAACAAGCCAAGTGGGGTAGATAAGCCCCTGCATCTATGGATGATGGTACAAACTGTCATTACATCTTAGCCCTCCCAGAACTAGGTGTAAGTCCAGAGATTGAGTAAGGGAGGGATAAGCAATAAGGGCACATATAGAGCTGCCTCTACTTCACCGTATTAGGAAAGCAAATGGAAAGAACAATCTACTCAGAGGAATAAGACAACAGTCACTTTTATGTGAACATCACTGAGCGCAGCAGAGAAGACAGGTTGGGGTATTTATAGAAAGACCATGGGATCCAGAATCTAGTACACAGTTCAGCTAACTTCCAGTCCTGGCTTTGCCACTCTCTAGCTAGGTAGTCTGGAGCAAGTTCGGCCACAGAATTCTCACTAAGGAATAAAGAAATAAGGCAGAGCCAGAGCATACCATATAACAGGTCATTTTTCCTTATTTATGGTCCATATGTACAGTAAAACCTGCAAAAGCCATAACCTGTGTAAGGCAGAAATCTGTCAAAGAAGGAAAATGCAAATATTTTATATTAACATGAGCAACAGGAAAGTGGTAAGTAATCAATTGCCATCGGGTCAAGTCCAACTCATAGTGACCCTATGGAACCGAGCAGAACTACTCCACAGGGTTTCCAAAGCTGAACTCTTTATCAAAACAGATTGCCACATTTTTTTCCCAGACCACAACTTTCCCTCTGGTGGGTTCAAACCACTAACACACAGCCAAACCCTTAACAAATGTGCCTCTGGGGCTTCTTAAAGTGGTTAGTGTGCCCTGTCAAAGGCAGAAAACTTGCAAGACCTGGAATAACAAGGCAGTTCCATCTCTCACAGGTTTCACTTATATTTAAGGCAGTTGGTGAACTCCTGAAATTGTTTGCAAAATTGTAGTTATGTGTACATATGTGCATTTCTTCTTGTGAGGGGATGCATATCTTACATTACTTTAGACAATGTCAAAAAGACTATGTACCAAGGAATCTTGGAAGATTCATTCCTATCCTAAGACTTAATAATACCACTTGTAGGGTTGTTGTTGTTGTTGTTGTTTGGCGTCGAGTCGGCCCCGACTCATAGCAACCCCTCCTTGGGTTTCCGAGGCAGTATCACTAAAGAAGTAGGATTGCCCAACCCTCCTTCCGAGGAGTGGCTGGTGGGTTTGAACCGCCAGTCTTCTGGTGAGCAGTCAAGTGCCTTAGGCACTATGCTACCAGAGCTCCCTTATTTATTAATAAACAAAACAATTAATAAACAAAATGATTATTTATTAATAACTTCAATATTTTATTAATAAAATAATTTTTTTATTAGTAAAAAATAATAATTTATTATTTTTATCTATTAATAAAATGACAGTGTACCTGTGAAAGCTGACAGATGGTGAAGCACAGAGGTGAAGATATGGAGCCTTGAATCTGCATTCGATCAATGACAGGCACAAATGGGACCATTATACTGAGTGAAATAAGAAAGTCACAAAAGGACAAATACTGTACGATCTCACTAATATGAAATACCTAGAATAGGTAAACACATAGAGATCAGAGTTTAATTGTGGTAACCGGGGGCGGGAAGGAGGGGAAGTGGAGAGAATTAGTGTCTAGGAAGCTGTGAGGTTTTTCTTAATGAGGGTGGAAAATTTGGCAAAGGATATTGGTGATGGTTGCACATGACAGATATAATTTACTTCACTGAATCATCTATGTGAAAAAATGTTGAATTGATAAATGTTGAATTATCTACATTTTTATAATAAAAATAGTTATAAATTATTTTGGGGAAAAAAAATCAGCACAGAATGATGTGAGCAGCCAGTTGGTCCCTTCTGCACAATGCAGGGAGCTCCAAGGTATGTCTTCGTAAGGCCACCCACAAAGGCCAGAAGGACAGTCTGGGACCCTACTGATGACTAGAGGAGGGTAGAGGGCTGATTCCTTGAGGTGGGACCAAGTGCTACAGGAGAAATTGCCCCCCTAACCACATGGACCTTGACTAACATTATGTTTGTCAATGACACCAACTGTGTGTTCATGTTTGTGAATATAGTTCCCTAGTTAGGAGAACCCGCAGTTGTATATCTCTGTCCATTACCAAAAAATAAAAACCAAGCCCACTGCCATCAAGTCAACTCACAGCAACCCCCATTTGGTTTCCAAGGTGGTAAATCTTTACAGAAATAGAATGCCCCATCATCTGTCCATGGAGCTGCTAGTGGATTTGAAAAGCCAACCTTCTGGTTAGCAGACAAAAATGCCTTAGGCACTGTGCCACCAGAACTCCTTCTGTCCATTACAGAAATGGATATTTCACTGTGACTGGTGTTTGAGGCTCTGCACTCCCACCTCAGAGAGCAGCCCCAGAGCAGCAGGACACACCCCTGATGGCTTCAGTCATGAATATCCTCTTCATGACTGCTCAGAATATCCTATTCAAAGAAGCCACAATAAAAAATAATAATGAGCCTCCCATCAGCCCCAGGGTTACAGGTAAGGAGAGACAACTCAGGGATGCCCGAAGTAGTAAGCGGGAAGAGCAGGAGAAAAGGGATTAAAAGCCAGGAAGCCAGAGAGAAGAGCAGTCAGCCGAAGGGATTAGGTGAGGAGAGGCAACTCAGGCCC
>NW_006921615.1:7778129-7781091 GCF_000298275.1 Orycteropus afer afer
AGGGGGAGGCCTTCAAGGAGATGGATTGACACGGTGGCTGCGATGATGGGCTCAAGTATAGCAGGGATTGTGGGGCTGGCGCGGGATCGGGCAGTGTTTTGTTCTGCTGTGCGTGGGGTCACTATGAGTTGGAAACGACTCGATGGCACTTAACAACAACATCAGAATTATATTAAACAGAAGGTGATTAAACACCATCACTAATGGGCTTTTAATGATTTTTAACAAACAACAATTTGTGAATATTCTCTCTGTGCCAAGCTCTGTGCTAAACACTTTCTTTATATGCATTATCTCAGGTAATACTCTAAGGAAAACATAAACTAAACCCGTTGCCATTGAGTTGATTCTGACTCATGGTGATGCCACGTGTTACGGAGGAGAACCGTCCCATAGAATTTTCTTGACTGTGATCTTTACAGAAGCAGATTGCCAGACCTTTCTTTTGTGGAGTTGTGTTGGGTGGGTTCGAACCACCAAACTATAGGTTCCTAGTTGAGCATAAACCACTTACACCAAGAGACAAGTATGGATATGAGTAAAGGAAAAGCAGTATACCAAAAGTGAGTGACCAGCACCATAACACCAAGGAAAAGGAAGACACAGAGAAGTACAAAAAGGTACAGACAACAAAGGTAAATCTTTTACATACACAATACTGCATTATCAGTAATGACAAACATTAATCTATGGATGGATACATGGGTAGACAGGCAAAATGATCAGGTATGAGTAGGCAAAAGGGAATACATCCCAACCATATGTAAGTTTGGTAGATGGTATGTCTACATATGGATTTGTATGTGCTATAAGAATCTCCATATAAATAGTAGAGTTAACAAGGGGCAAAGTTATGATAATTTCTTAACCTCTGCCAACTACCCTGAGGGAACAAACTGTTGGACCTGTGGGCTTGGGATCATGGTTGTGGGGGACATCAAATTCAATTTGCATAACACACTATACAAAAACATTGTTCTATATCCTACTTTGGTGACCACCATTCGTCTGTCAGTTTGACATACTATGGTGGCTTGCATGTTGCTGTGAGGCTGCAGACTATGCCACTGGTATTTCAAATACCACCAGGGTCATCTATGGTAGACAGATTTCAGCAAAACTTCCAGACTAAGACGGACTTGGAAGAAGAGGCCATCCACTTCTCAAACAATTGGCCAGTGAAAACCTTACGAGGAGCAGTGAAACACTATCTGATATATTACTGGAAAACTTTTTGAATAGTCTAAAACATTGTCCCACATAGTGATGGAAGATGAGCTCCTCAGGTCAGAAGGCACTCAAAATGCAACCGGGGAAGAGCTGACTCCTCAGGGTAAAGTCAACCTTAATGATGTGGATGGAGTAAAGCTTTCGGGACTTCCATTAGCTGATGTGGCATGACTCAAAATGGGAAGAAACAGCTGCAAAAATCCAGAACATGGAACATGGAATATACAAAGTATGAATCTAGGAAAACTGGAAGTTGTCAAAAAATGAAATGGAGCACATAAAGATCAATATCCTAGGCATTAGTGAGCTGAAATGGATGGGTGTTGGCCATTTTGAATCAGACAACCATATGATCTACCATGCCAGGAATAACAAATTAAAGAGGAATGGTGTGGCATTCATCGTCACAAACAATGTTTCAAGATCTATCCTGAAATACAATGCTGTCAGTGACATAATAATATCCATACGCCAACAAGGAAGACCAGTTAATACTACTACTATTCAAATTTATGCACCAACCACCAAACCTAGAATGAGGAAATTAAACACTTGTTACCAACTTCTGCAGTCTGAAATTGACCAAACATGCAATCAAGATGTGTTGATTATCACTGGTGATTGGAATGTAAAAGTGAGAAACAAAAATGAATCACTGGCAGTTGGGAAATCTGGCCTTGGTGATAGAAATAATGTTGGAGATTGCATGATAGAATTCTGCAAGACCAACAACTTATTTATCACAAATAGCTTTTATCAACAACACAAATGATGGCTATACATGTGGACTTCGTCAGATGGAGTACACAGGACTCAGATTGACTACATCTTTTGAAAGAGGCAATGGAGAAGTTCAATATCTTCAGCCAAAACAAGGCTAGGAGCTGACTGTGGAACAAACCATCAGTTGCTTATATGCAAGTTCAAGTTGAAGCTGAAAATAATTAAAACAAGTCCACAAGAGCCAAAATATGACCTAAATTATATCCCTCCTGAATTTAGAGACCATCTAAAAAATAGATTTGATGCACTGAACACCAGTGACCGAAAACCAGAGGCTGTGGGATGACATCAAGAACATCACCCATGAAGAAAGCAAAAGGTCATTAAAAAGATAGGAAAGGAAGAAAAGACCAAAATGGATCTCAGAAGAGACTCTGAAACTTGCCCTTGAGTAGAGAATAGCTAAAGCAAATGAAAGAAATAACAAGATAAAAGAGCTGAACAGAAGATTTCAAAGAGCAGCTGAAAAAAGACAAAGTCAATTATTATAATGAATTCTACAAAGACCTGGAATAAAAAACCAAAAGAGAAGAATATGCTCAGAATTGCTCGAGCTGAAAGAACTGAAGAAAAAATTTAAGCCTCGAGTTGCAATATTGAAAGATTCTATGGGTAAAATATTGAACAATTCAGGAAATATCAAAAGAAGATGGAAAGAATACACAGAGTCACTGTACCAAAAAGAATTGGTGGATGTTCATCCATTTGAGGAGGTGGCATATGATCAAGAACTAATAATACTGAAGGAAGACGTCGAAGATGCACTGAAGGAACTGGCGAAGAACAAGGCTACAGGAATTGATGGAATATCCACTGAAATGTTTCAACAAACGGATGTGGCACTGGAGGCACTCATTTGTCTATGCCAAGAAATTTGGAAGACAGCTACCTGGCCAACTGACTGGAAGAGATCCATATTTGTACCCATTCCAAAGAAAGGTGATCCCAC
>NW_006921615.1:7784355-7810067 GCF_000298275.1 Orycteropus afer afer
TGTCTCAGTCTATAAGCTGGGCTGTTACCTGTGCACCAGGTGCATCTCGCTGGGTTTTAAACACCAGAGGCTCAGCCTCAAAACTCAAGTCTACATGTCACCACAGTAGGACAAACTGACAGACAAGTTTGTCTTGCTGTTGGACACCTCTCGTATCACCCCCAACTGGGTCTCTGTGGCTGACTGTACCTCTGTCTGGCTTCCTGGCTTTTAATCCCCTTTCTCCTGCTCTTCCCTCTTGCTACTTTGGGTGTTCCTGAGTTGTCTCTCCTCACCTGTAACCCTGGGGCTGACTGCTCTTCTTTCCAGGTTCCTGGCTTTTATCCCCTTTCTCCCGCTCTTCCGGCCTGCTACTCTGGGCAGGCCTGAGTTTCCTCTCCTCACCTCATCCCTTCGGCTGATTGCTCTTCTCTCTGGCTTCCTGGCTTTTAATCCCCTTTCTCCTACTCTTCCTGCCTGCTACTTTGGTCGTCCCTGAGTTGTCTCTCCTCACCTGTAACCCTGGAGCTGACTGCTCTTCTGTCCGGGTTCCTGGCTTTTATCCCCTTTCTCTGCTCTTCTGGCCTGCTACTCATATTGCACTGGATAAAACTGCTGCAAAAGACTTCCTTAAAGAGTTAAGAAGCAAAGATGTCACTTTGAAGACTAAGGTATGCCTGACCCAAACCATAGTATTTTCAATCACCTCACAAACATGTGAAAACTGGACAATAAATAAGGAAGAGTGAAGAAGAGTTGATGGCCTTTGAATTGAGATGCTGGCAAAGCATACTGAAAATACCTTGCACTGTCGGAAGAACAAACAAATCTGTCCTGGAAGAAGTGCAGCCGGAATGCCCCTTAGAAGCATGGCCTTTGGTCGTGTTGTCAGAAGGGACCATTTCCTGGAGAGGGATATCATGCTTGGTAAAGCAGAGCGTCACCAAAAAGGGGCAGACCCTCAGTGAGATGGACTGATACAATCTCAAGCACAGCTATGCTTGCGAGGATGGCACAAGACCAGGCAGTGTTTCATTTTGTTGTACACGGGGTTGCTAAGAGTCAGAGCCGACTCAACAGCCTCTAACCACAACACATTACCTTAGTAAGTACTGTGTTTTTAAACTTATGTTTACTTATGAAACTGCATTAATTTTGTAATAAAAATAGCAAAAGGTCAATGAAATAAATAAAAGTTTTTTCTGAGATAAGAGATATCACCCAATTTAATCTCTTTTTAAGGAGTCCCTGAGTGGTGCAAATGATTAACATGCATAGCTGCTAACCAAAATTTTGGAGGGTTGAATCCACGAGAGGCACCTTGGAAGAAAAGCCTAACAATCAACTTGTGAAAAATAAACCACTGAAAATCCTATGTAGCGTGGTTCTGCCCTGACACACGTGAGGTCATGATGAGTCAGGGTCAACTTGACAGCAACTGGTTTGGTTTTGGGTTTTTAAAAGGTAACCACTTCACCCAGCCTGATGAGCTCAATCAATCACCATTAGTTACATGCCACAACAGCACAACCCAAACTTCTCCAGATGTTTTCTTTCTAAGCTTGTGATTCTGGCTTCTGACACCTAGAGCCTACACAGGCATATCCTCCAGTGACCCACGGTTATGACTGCTACACAGTCTCCAACAGCTCACTATTTTAGGATCTTATAACCACGGTTATGACGGAATGGGTATGGTGTAGGGATGATTCTGTGAAAGGAATTGAGTGGCCATGGAAATCTGATTGTGTCTCAACTCAATTAGCATTTATCAAATCCCTTCTGTCTGCACAGCATTGCTTTCCTTTTCATTATACAGTGAATCAAGCAGGTAAGCCTGGCCTGACTCCATTGTACTAAGAATGTCACAACTGGGCTGTGGGCCTGGCATTCTGATATTTTCCTTCAACACCCTTCCCACTTCCTCCCTTAGTCCTAAAACCTTTCTCCCCTGCTATCATTTATCTATATTCCAATTAAGCTACATGGTTCTTGTTGGGTGCCTGTTAAGTCGACTTTGCCTCATAGCCACCTCATAGAGTTTCCTAGGCTTCAGTCTTTACAGAAGCAGATGTCTAGGTCTTGCTCTCATCGAGCCACTGGGTGGGTTCAAACCACAAACTTTTCGGTTAGCAATTGAGTACTTAAATCTTGCTGGGAGAGGTCCTCAAACTCCCTTCCACACCAGGAACCTAGCAGTCATGGACAGTAGAAGAATCTAGCAAGTAAAGAGTGTCACAGCATCCTGCAAACAGCTCGCTTTGATGACAATTTCAAGGGCAGCATTGCTATTTCACAACGCTTATCACACTCTAATTAATTTCAAAACATTGTCTCTCGAGTCCTTTGCCACAGCACACTAGGCAGGGAGAGGACAACCCTCGAGTGGTTTCCCAGACCCAATTAAGAATTAACAGCAGAGGCGAGGGCCACAATATACTGTGACTGCTGCTCTCACTCAGGGTCCATAAAACATAAAGATAGTGATAAGCGTTTCCCAACTACGATCACTATAGACACAGACACGTTTGCCCAACCGTTCCTATATGCTGGCCAAGTGTCACCAACATCTTTAGCACCTGGACCTGTAAAGGCACTGGCCTGATCACAGCTGCTCCACACTATCTAGCCAGGGAACATCATGTCTCTTGTGCTGAACACTGGAATGCAACTTCAGAGGTGTCTGAGCTCCTGGCAGCAGCAGAGATATGGGCACATGGTGCTCTGCAGAGCCAGGCTTCACCTTTAAGCAACTGTGGAAGCAGATGGTCAACCTAAGGCAAATTTATGTGAGAGCTTGAGATAAAAGCTGGGAAGTGACAGTGGTGGAAATCAAACAGAGGGGCACAAAGAGCGTGTGCAATTATACATTACAGTAACTACCACAAAAGGGGAAAGGGGAAGTTATTCTATTAATTTACATCATATACACAGTCTATAAGAAGCCCTAATGGTGCTTAGCTGCTAACCAAAAGGTAGGTGGTTCAAACTCACCAGGTGTTCCACAGGAGAAAGAGAAGGACAATCTGCTTCCACAAAGATTTCAGCCTTGGAAACCCTATCGGGCAATTCTACTCTGTCCTACAGAGTCTGCCATGAGTCAGAATTGATTTGACAGCAATGGGTCTTAGACAGTCTATGGAGTCCCTGGGTGGTGTAAACAGCTATGATCTCAGTTGCTAACCAAAAGGTTGGAGGTGTGAGACCACTCCTCGGAAGAAAGGCCTTGCAATTTTTTTTCCAAAAAAGTGAGCCACTGAAATCTCTATGGAGCACAGTTCTACTCTGACACAGATGGGATCCCAATGAGTCACAATCAACTCCACAGCAACTGGTTAGAATCTCTATCAAAAAAAAAAAAAAAAGTCTACTTTTGCACCTGCATTCTATAATCACCACTTACTGCTGTGGTCAACTGTTCATTTCATGCTCTATAGTAGACTGTTTAAAGAGAAAATCATTAAATCATTTTCTCACGTTATACTCATCCAAAGCAAATGGGAGAATCATTGGGTATGTTTCACTACCATTACACTCATGATTTTGGCACCCATCCCTGTGATTTTAGGGGGCTCAGAAGGCCCCATCCTCGGTATAAAATCCACATCCATTAAATTGTTAACATTGGAAAGTTTATTGCAAGTTTTCAATTCTATGAAGCATAATATTATTGGTCACTTCCATGATGTCAAGAGAATTGAAATAGATGATATAAGTAAAGAGAGGACAGTTTGGAGAAGACATTTCTTGAGGCTTTTGTTGTTGTTGTTGTTGTTGTTAGCTGACATGGAGCCTGTTCCTGACTTATGGCGACTCAATACATAATGAAACAAAATGCTACCCAGTCCTGCACCATCCTCATGATAGTTTGTAGTTCAGAGCAGTATGATCCATAGAGTTTTCCATTGGCTGTGTTTTGAAAGTCAATCACCAGAGCTTGCTTCCTGGTCTTACTTAGTCTGGCAGCTCCGCTGAAGCATGTTCAGCACCATAGCAACATGAAAACCTCCACTGACAGATGGGTGGTGGCCGCACATGAGGTGAACTGGCCAGAAATCAAACTGGGTCTCCTGCTTGGTAAGCCAAGACTTCTATTACTGAACCATCACTGTCCCTCCAAGGGCACTAGGAGACAGTATTTCCCAGGCTTGTGCTTATCAAGCAGTCATCCTATTAAGATCCTGAAATGTCAAGGTTGTCAAAACAAAAAAGGAGGGGCCATGAGCACATAAGCTTTGTTTTATTATTTAATAAGTATATATTAAATAAATATTTTTACAGTGTGGGTAATTTACTGCCCCAAATTCACTTTCCACTGTTGACATTTGCTGAACACTGCCAAGGAACACAGTGTTCTACTCTTAGAAGACAAAAAAAATCTCAGTCCCATTGATTCTTCAGAACTGTTCTGGATTTGATGCTATCTTCCTGACAACAGGAGCCCCTTATAGAAGCCATCAGAAATTATGTCAGTTACTTGCAGCCTGCCTTCTGGGATACATGTTGTCTTGGTTCTCTAGTCCTGATATAACAGGAATACCACAAATGAATGGCTTTAACAAACAGGAATTTATTCTTTTACAGTTTAGGGGGGGAAAAAAAACTCACTGCTATTGAGTCAGCCCCCTAGAGCCAGGAAAGGGAGGGAGCAGGAGAGGCTAGGAACCTGTGGAGTAGCAGGATATCCAGATAAAAAGGGGCAAGAGGCAAGGCTAGGCCCCAGGCCCCCTAGAGCAGGACAAGGAGGGAGCAAGAGAGGCCGAGAACCTCCAAAGTGTCGGGATATCCAGGTAAAGGGGAGGCAGGCAAGGCTAGGCCCTAAGCCCCCTAGAGCCAGGAAAGGAAGGGAGTGGTCAGGGTCCACAAAGTGGCAGGTTCCAAGTAGGAATTAGGTAAGGGGAGGGTGCAGACGTTTCCAACAGCTAAGGGAGACAAACTCGTTGTCAGTTTGTCATCCTGTGGGGCTTGTACATTGCTGTGAGGATTGACACTCTGCCACGGGTGTTTCAGACGCCAGCAGAGTTGCACATGGTGCACAGGTTTCAATGCAGCTTACAGACTAAGACAAACTAGGAAGAAGGAGGAGGCCATACACTTCTAAAAAATTGGCCAGGGAAAACTTTATGAATAGCAGAAAAACAGTGTCTGATATATTACTGGGTAATTTTATGAATAGCTTGGACACACTGTCCGACACAGTGCAGGAAGACGAGTCCCTTGGGTCAGAAGGCCCTCAAAACAGGACTGGAAAAGAGCTGCCTCATCAGAGTTGAACCAACCTTAATGATATGGATAAAGTAAGTGTTTTGGGACCTCCATGTGCTGACATGACACGACCCAAATAGAGGAGAAACAACTGCAAACATCCATTAATAATCGGAACATGGAATGTACAAAGTATGAATCTAGGAAAATTGGAAGTTGTCAAAAATGAAATGGAATGCATAAAGATTGATATCCAAGGCATCAGTGAGCTGAAATGGATAGGTTTTGAACATTCATTTTGAATCAGACAACCATATGATCTACTATGCCAGGAATGAGAAATTGAAGAGGAATGGCATGGCGTTCATCATCACAAAAGATGTTTCAACATCTGTTCTGAAGTACAATGCTGTCAGTGATAGGATAATATCCATATGCCCACAAGGAAGACCCATTAGTACTACTATTATTCAAATTTATGCACCAACCACTAAAGGCAAAGATGAGGAAATTGAAGATTTTTATCAACTTCTGCAGTCTGAAATTGACTGAACATGCAATCAAGATGTGTTGCTTATCAATGGTGACTGGAATGCAAAAGTTGGAAACAAAGAAGAATCACTGGTAGTTGGAAATTTGGCCTTGGTGACAGAAATAATGCTGGAGATCAGATGATAGAATTCTGCAAGACCAATGACTTATTCATTGCAAATACCTTTTCTCAACAACACAAATGGTGGCTATACATGTGGACTTCACTAGATGGAGTATACAGGACTCAGATTGCCTACATCTGTGGCAAGAGGAGATGGAAAAGCTCAATATCTTCAGCCACAACCGGGCCAGGAGCTGATTGTAGAACAGACCATCAACTGCTCATATACAAGTTCAACTTGAAGTTGAAGACAACTAAAACAAGTACACGAGAGCCAAAATATGACCTTGAATATATTCCTCCTGAATTTAGAGACCATCTAAAGAATAGATTTGATGCATTGAAAAATGACCAAAAACCAGAAGAATTGTGGGATGACATCAAGAACATCATACATGAAGAAAACAAGAGGTTATTAAAAATACAAGAAAGAAAGAAAAGACCAAAATGGATGTTAGAAGAGACTCTGAACTTGCCCTTGAGCAAAGTGTAGCTAAAGCAAATGGAAGAAATGACAAGATAAAAGAGTTGAACAGAAGATTTCAAAGAGCAACTCGAGCAAACAAAGCCAATCACTAGAATGAAATGTGCAAAGACCTGGAGTTAGAAAACCAAAAGGGAAGAACAGGCTTGGTATTTCTCAAGGTGAAAGAAGTGAGGAAAAATTTAAGTTGCAATATTGAGTTGCAATATTGAAAAATTCTATGGGCAAAATATTGAATAATGCAGGAAGCATCAAAAGAAGATGGAAGGAATACACAGAGTCACTGTACCAAAAAGAACTGGTCGATCTTCATCCATTTCAGGAGGTGGCATATATTCAAGAACCAATGGTACTGAAGAAAGAAGTCAAAGCTGCACTGAAAGAACTGGCGAAGAACAAGGTTCCAGGAATTGATGGAATACCCATTGAGATGTTTCAACAAACAGATGCCCCACTGGAGGGACTCACTCGGGTATGTCAAGAGATCTGGAAGACAGCTACCTGGCCAACTGACTGGAAGAGATCCATATTTGTACCCATTCCAAAGAAAGGTGACCCCACAAAATGTGGAACAAGGGATATCATTGCTGATGGCAGATGGATCTTGGCTCAAAGCAAAGAATACCGGGAAGATGTTTACTTGTGCTTTACTGATATGCAAAAGCATTTGATTGTGTGGATCATAACAAATTGTGGATAACATTGAGAAGAGTGGGAATTCCAGAATACTTAACTGTACTCATGAGGAACCTGTACATAGATCAGGAAGCTGTCATGCGAACAGAAAAAGGGAACACTACATGGTTTAAAGGAGCTCTGGTAGCATAGTACCTAAGGCACTTGACTGCTAACCAGAAGGCTGGTGGTTCAAACCCACCAGCCACTCCTCGGAAGAAAGATAGGGCAATCTACTTCTATAGTGATACTGCCTCAGAAACCCAAGGAGGGGTCGCTATGAGTCGGGTCCAACTCAACAGCACATAACAACAATGACAACAACATGGTTTAATATCAAGAAGGGAGTGTGTCAGGGTTGCATCCTTTCACCATACTTATTCAATCTGTAGGCTGAGCAAATAATCCGAGAAGCTGGACTATATGAAGAAGAGCGTGGCGTCATTATTGAAGGAAGAATCATTAACAACCTGCAATACGCTGACGACACAACTTTGCTTGCTGAAAGTGAGGATGACTTGAGGCACTTATTGATGAAGATTCAAGAATACATTCTGCAGTATGGATTACATCTCAACATAAAGAAAACAGAAATCCTTACAATTGGATTTATAAGCAGCATCATGATAAATGGAAAAAAGGTTGAAATTGTCAAAGACTTCACATGGCTTGGTTCTATGATCGATGCCAATGGAAGCAGCAATCAGGACATCAGACAACATATAGCACTGGGCAAATCACCTGCAAAGGACTTCTTTCAAGTGCTGAAGAGCAGATGTCTCCTTGAGGACTAAGGTGCACCTGACACAAGCCATGGTATTTTCAACCACCTCAAATGCATGTGAGAGCTGGACAATGAATAAGGAAGACCAAGGAGGAATTGATGCTTTTGAGTTGTGGTATTGGCAAAGAATGCTGAAAGTACCATGGACTACTAAAAGAACTAACAGGTCTGTCCTGGAGGAAGTGCAGCCAGAATGCTCCTTGGAGGCAAGAATGGCCAAACTTCATCTCACATACTTTTGTCATGTTGTCAGAAAGGACCATTCACTGGAGAAGGATGTCATGCTGGGTAAGGTGGAGGGATGACAAAAGAGGGGAAGGCCCTCAACGAGATGGATTGACACGGTGGCAGTGGCTATGGACTCAAGTATAGCAAGAATCATGGAGATGACTCAGGATCAGGCGGTGTTTCGTTCTGCTGTGCATAGGGTCCCTATGAGTCGGAGACGACTCGATAGCACCTAACAGCAATTGAGTCATTTCAACTCTTAGCGACCCCTCCTTGGGTTTCTGAGGTGATATCTCTATGGAAGTAGACTGCCCAATCTTCCTTCTGAGGAGTGGCTAGAAACCTGAATACAGAGTGCTAGCTTCTAGGGGCTGAGTGAAGGCCCCCTGACCTTGGGCTTCAGCTCTGCCTCTTATTCCAGGCCTACTGGAGCTAGAGTCGTCTTCCAACTCAGGCAGCTGTAGGCTGCTGAGACTGATAAATCCAAAATCAACAGGTAAAATGGCACAATCCCAAGATCAGCAGGCAACATGGCAGATCACTCTTTCATCTCCAGGAACTGCAGATGAAGACTCAGCCAAATACAAACGTGCTAAAAAGCTCGAGACTTTACAAAGTTTCTCCTTATATACTGGAAGCAGGCCACACCTCAAAAACAACTACTTAGCTGCTTACAGCAGATTCCACTATGGAGGTGATTATAGTCTCATCATGGGGAGTAACTGCATCCAGCTGTCAAACTTCTCAAAACGATGGCCCAGCCAAGTTGACCCATAACCTTAACTACTACACATGTCATTGCAATGACTTTAGAATAAATTCAATAAAACCAAACCCAAATAAACAAAAAAGGGCAAATCAACCAAAGCTTTCTCTGCCACAGGGCAATTGCCAGCTCCAAGCTATTTATTGGAGAGCAGTCTTGGAAATAAGTCAGATTATAAACCTCATAAATTGATCAATAAGGTCACTCAATTTTATGCCATTATATGCCAGTAGTAAATGGGTAGTTCATTTGAGGTAATCTATGTATTCCTGAAAATGTTAGTGTAAATCAAAAATTTTCTAAAAAATAAGGAAATTATTTAATAAAGGAACCTTGGGAAATTGAATTTTAATGTGAATAATTAGCTCCTGATTTTTCCTTTTGAATAGGTTTAAAGTTTTATGCACTGAATTTCCTCAAAGAGGGGCCCCGACATCTGTAATTCTCTGACACACCTGTCCATGGCACACAATGTGAACTATGAGAGGCTTCAAATTTTACTGCTCTGCTCATTCACTGCCTTCTTTTAAAATCCTGTAAGAAAGATGGTGGCATATTGGCTGGGCCAGGATGTATGACTTTACTTGGCAGAGTTCAAGGTCTCTGATTTGGAGGGCTGGGTAGACAGTGATGGCTGTTTTCTGCAAGAGAACATATGGGAGTGGGTGTCAGGGATGCACATGAAGCTGTGGACCCCAGAATGTACTTGGCCAGGCCAAAGACATCAGACTGTGGTACTGGAGCCCCAAGCATGGGGCTCCTGGGTGGGGAAACTGCTTTATAATCCAGTAATCTGGTAGCCTGAGCCCCCAAATGGATACCAGAATGCTTCACCTGGGGTTGAATTTTGTTCTATTGTGAATAGTGCCATTACAAAAGGCTGACACATAGCCAAATTGCTATCAGGTGTTAAATCTTAGTTAATCTGCAGGGGAAAAAATAGTATTACATCTTGGCATTTTCATCAATTTTCTTCCGAAAGTTCAAACCTTCCCTTATCTGTGACCTTGTCTGGACTCAAGGCTCCCTGAGGAAGTATTAACACTCTCTGTCCACAGGTAAACAAACTGAATGAGAGGGAGTTGTGAGCGGACTTGCTGGAGGCGCCACAATCTGGACAGCACAGAGCTGAAACCCAGCTCCCTGCTGGCCTCCCAGATTCCCGCCGAGCTCACAGCCCCACCAACAAATGCCTTGACTTCCTTCAGCGTAACTGGCTTCATTTAACCAGGCCTCCCTGTCCTCCATTCTAGAGAGGTAGATGGTGACAGGCATGTTGTGGGGGGGGGATGCCATTTGCTTTTCTGGACTCCATTCACAGGTTTCACCACAGCTGTGTCATCTGTCCCTGCAATAGGCAGGGTCTCCAAAACCAGTCCAGTATGCTCCAGGAGCTCTGAGTATTCCAAAAGCCATAAATGGCCCTACTCCATCAGCTCCAAGGGACAACTGGGAGGCAATCATGTTCCTCAATCTCCTCTAAGCTTCACCCTTCCCTCATTTCAGTCTCACTCACTGTTACAGATTGAATTGTGTATCCAAAAAAATATGCGTTCTAATTCCTAACCTCTATGCCTATGCTCAGGAGCTCTGGCAGCGTAGGGCCTAAGGCACTTGACTACTAACCAGAAGGCTGGAAGTTCAAACCCACCAGCCACTCCTCAGAAGGAAGGTTGGGCAATCTACTTTCATAGTGATACTGCCTCGGAAACCCTAGGAGGGGTCGCTATGAGTCGGGTCCAACTCCATGGCACATAACAACAACAACAACATGCCTATGCTCATAATCCCATTAGGGAATGCGTTGTCTATGTTACATTAATGAGGTAGAATTATTGTAGGGTGCCTCTTGAGTCAATCTCTTTTGAGATATAAAGGAGATTAAACAAGCAAGCAGAGCAGAGATGAGGGAAAAGAGATGCCAAGACACATAAGACTATGCAGAAGCAGAAGCTCAGAATGAGACAAGGACGTTCCTCCAGAGCCAACAGAGACAGAAAGCCTTCCCCTAGAGCCAGCACTCTGAATCCGGACTTCTAGTCTCCTAAACTGTGAGAAAATAAATTTCTGTTTGTTAAAGCCAAAAAGCTCACTCACAGCAGTAATCTACTTTAGCCATATTTGCTAAAAATATACTTCGCTCCTCAGTTACACTTACTAATGCATTCTATTTCAGGCCTGTTTGCATTCTTACTTAGAAATGCCCATATTGGTAGCACTGAAAACAAGCAAAATGCTGTAATGACATTTCCTTCAGTAAGGTTCCTCTTTGCTCCCCCTGTGCTTTGCACACAAATCTGAAAAGCAAAGCTTTCCACCTAGATGATAACTGGTGATATAAAAGAAAATCACTAAGTAGGTAAGAGACATGTATTAATTTGGGTGAAAGCAAAGGCAATGAACCAAAAGCAGGTGACTAACACAGTATCACTAAGGAAAAGAAGACACAGAGAGGTGCACAAGAAGTACAGACAACAGAGGTAAATACTATTAACATACACAATCCTGCATTATGAGTAATAACAAACACTAACCTACGGTTGGATACATAGGTAGATGGCAAGAAGATCATGTATGGGTAGGCAAACAGGACTATACCCACGACCATACATAGATCTGAAAGAAGATATTTCTACATGGGTATTTGTATGTGCTATAAAAATATCCATGTTTATAGTAAAGCAAACAGGGGGAAAGATATGAAAATATCTAACCTATAACCAAACACCATGAGAGCATGAGCTGCCGGGCCTGGGGGCTCAGGACCACACTCATGGAAGACATCAAGGTCAATTGGCATAACACAGTCCACAAAGACAATGTTCTACATCCTACTTGGTGAGTAAGGACTGGAGTCTTAAAAGCTTACAAACAGCCATATAAGGTGCAACTATTGGTCTCTCCTCATCAGGAGCAACGAAGAGTGAAGAAAATCAAAGACACATGGATACAATTAGTCCAAGGGATCACATGAATCTCAGCCTCCACAACCCTAAAACCAGAAGAACTAGTTGGAGCCCCGCTACCATTGCTGACCACTCTGAAAGGGATCACAGTGGGAGTTCCTGGATAGAGTGGGAGAAAAATGTGGGACAAAACTCAAAATCACAAATAAGTCCAAGGTTACTGGTCTGATAAATACTGATGGAACCCCTGAGACTATGGCTCTTAGACACGCTTCAGGCTGGAACTGAACTCACCCCTATGGTTCAACTTTCAGTCAAACAACACATGGTCCTATAAGGTGAACAATAACACTAGGCAGGTATGCACTCCTTAGAACATCCAGCCATATGAGATTAAAAGGGCAGCATTTGCCCAGGAAGCTCAGAAGGCAGGAAGAGATGGGAAAGAAGGATGAAGGGAAATGGTAAACACAGGGGGGAAGTGGGAAAAGTGCTGTTACATTGTGGGGACTGCATTCAATGCCATAAAACATTATAAACAATTGAAACAAAAACTAATTTGCTCTGCAAACTTTCAGTCGTATCACATTAAAATAAAAAGGCTAGGGTAAGAAAAGAAAGTCAGAAGCCAATATGAAAATGGATTTCAGTTGGGCACACAAAGGACTTAGCCTGCTTCCTCCTCTTCATACCTAGGCTCCACAGGCGGCACCCAGCCCTAGTAGTCACTGTTACCACGGATGCAGCTGGAGAATCGCCTCCTTATTGAAGCCACATGACACATGTTAGAAACCTGGAAAACATCTGAAGAAAACCACAAACCAGGTTTCACTCATAAGCCAGCTCCTGGAAGATGTTTTCCATATCTGAGGCTGAGGAAGTCATTATTTCCACTGCACAGTGGTCCCCTTGTATGAGCTCATCCAACCCTGAGCTAATTTTCCTGATTGGCATCCTCAGCTGCACCACCGCCGCTAGCATTGAGCTTCCACTGGCTGTCTTGGAAGAACAAGTAAGCTCAGCTTACAGCTCCCTGACTTTCCTGGCACTTCCAAGAACTTTGGCCCTCTCCTATCATTACGTGGAGGATAATGATACCTCTCCATCTCCTATCTTTATCTTCCTATAGGGAAGGGGGTAGGAGAATGATTGTATGATCAATCTTTAAAGTCCTTAATGCATGCTTCCTTCTCCTATTTTATTCCAGAATCTCCTTTAATTGGCCCTTCCTTTCTCCTAATACATACTTAATATATTTTCTCTATCTGGAGGTGAAATGAGGAAAGGAGAGAGTTACTGGGTATTGCTGGCTGTGGAGAAGGTACTGAAGGAGGGGAGGGGTAAGAGCAGGAACTGTAATGCTGGGGCCGGAAGAAGAGAGAGGTTGTCTTGGTGTGAAGCCAGAGCTCAGAACCCAGCTGGTGCAGTATTTATGTCTTTCTGTTTAAAAACTAATGGCTGAGACAAGCACGTGGATGAAGCATCCAAAATGCAAACTGGAAACTGCCTTTTTCAGGTGGCCAGGCCTTAGCTGGGAACACCAGCCTTAACCCTTAACACTTGTTCACCAGGCAGGAAATCAGCTCGTTTAAAAAAATAAATAAATAAAGCATGAGACTAAATGTTGAAGGGCAGTTCTTCAACATAGACTGAAGTCTCTCAAAGTCTGGAATTGAGGGGCCTCAACCAGCTCCACACACAAGGATATAGCCCAGGAGACAGCAGTTATTGGGGAGGGGGAGAAAACCAACTGCCATCAATTGATGCCGACTAATGGCAACCTCACATGTGTCAGAGTAGAACTGTTCTCCATAGGGTTGTCAATGGCTGTTTTTCAGAAGTAGATATCTAAGCCTTTCTTCCAAGGTGCCTCTAGGTGGACTTGAACCACCAGCCTTTAAGGAGGAAGCTAATCCAGCCATCATTATGGATCACTAGGAGCTCTGGTAGCATAGTGCTTAAGGCACTTGACTGCTAACCAGAAGGCTGGCGGTTCAAACCCACCAGCCACTCCTCGGAAGGAAGATGGGGCAATCTACTTTCGTAGTGATACTGCCTCGGAAACCCAAGGAGGGGTCCCTATGAGTCAGGTCCGACTCGACAGCACGTAACAACAACAACATAGACATGAAGGGTCACTAGGAGGGAAAAGAAAGAAGGAAAAATAAAAAAACAGGAAGCTAAGAATGGGCCTTTCTCTAACTGCATTATCTCTTTTGCACATTTAGCTAACACTGGGCAGGGAAATGATTATTAACAACCCTGAAATAGGAGATCCTAACATCTGCAAATTTCCCGAACTTCAGCAACAGCAGACCTTATTTATCTAGTCTTTATTTTACCCTTAGTAACAGAAAACATTGGTATAAACAAGGAACCCTCCAACACTATCATGGCATCCCACTGGTCTTTTCTGATGACCAAAATTAACCTTATCTCTTTGCATTAAGTATATCCTCAGGTACTGCCATTGAATTTAATTATATTACATCTGCATAACAAAAGACAGTCACAATCAAGGCTATTGATGACCTGCCCAATAGGCTGCTGCTTGAAGCAGGCATAAACGCAAATATGTGTAATACACACACACACACACACACACACACACACACACACACGGAAAAAACCCACTAGCACTGAATAAAAGTTTCCAGACCTCATCTCTTTCCATTTTCTCTGCTATTCCCCTGAATAGCTTGTCTTGAACACTGTAGCTGCCAAGAGAGAATTCATTGCTTGAGAGGAAAACAAAAATCTATTATTCAAACTTTCTTTCCTCGTTCATAAGGTGAATAGTGACAGTGGCTGGTGAGATTTCTATAGGAAGCAGAAGGTTATTTCTCCATTTAGCTCCTTATTGTTGTTGTTATGTGCCGTCGAGTCCGCCCCGACTCATAGCGACCCCTCCTTGGGTTTCCGAGGCAGTATCACTACAGAAGTAGGATTGCCCAACCTTCCTTCCGAGGAGTGGCTGGTGGGTTTGAACCGCCAGCCTTCTGGTTAGCAGTCAAGTGCTTTAGCCACTATGCTATTTAGCTCCTAGATATTATAAAAGAAGGGGAAAAGCAGGCAAGTTAACTTCAAGGCCTTCACAAGTAGCCCTACACTTGCACTCTGCTCAGAATGTGACTTGCAGTAAATGGCCTGTCATTGCTGAGTGCCATCGAGTACTCACAGCGACCCCATGAGTCAGAGCAGAACTGCTCCACGGGCTTTTCTGGGCTGCAATCTTTATGGGAGCAGATTGCCAAGTTTTTCTCCCACAGAGCCACTGGGTGGGTTTGAACCACTCGCACTTGGGTTAGCAGCCAAGTGCTTAACCAGGGCTCCTTAATAAATGACTAATTCTCTCTAAATCTCCCGTCCTCTTCCCTCCTTGCTGCTATGTGCTTTCGGTAAACCATGGATGGCAGGGGTGGGGAAAAGAAAGGAGAGGAAGCAGGAAGAAGCTCAACATTTCACTTCCCTCTTTCAGAGAGATGCTAAGAGGATTAAAGAGGTAATTGTTGCTTCTAGAGCCCTTCAGCTATAAGATGCTCTATAAATACCAATAACCACTCCCTCAAGGGAAAAGCACATTTCATTACAGTGGAGGTAAATGCTGCATCAGCCAGCAAGAAAGATGTGAGGTATCACAGAGGGATCTAAGTGGACTAGGAGTAACCATTGACTATAGTAAGTGACTCACATAATGCCATGCTCCATTGGACACAGGGGCTCCCTAGCCT
This sequence comes from Orycteropus afer afer, assembly GCF_000298275.1. Taxonomy (NCBI): domain Eukaryota; kingdom Metazoa; phylum Chordata; class Mammalia; order Tubulidentata; family Orycteropodidae; genus Orycteropus; species Orycteropus afer. The sequence goes on from NW_006921615.1 coordinate 7,799,769, forward strand.
CTGCCTATGCCTAGTAAACCAAACCAAACTCACTGCCATCGAATTGGATCCGACTCACAGCGACCCCTCCTTGGGTTTCTGAGGCAGTATCACTACGGAAGTAGATTGCCCAATCATCCTTCTGAGGAGTGGCTGGTGGGTTTGAACCACCAGTCTTCTGGTTAGCAGTCAAATGCCTTAGGCATATACCACCAGAGTGCCTATTTTCATTAGACCATCCATTGTGCCCACCACTCATGTGTTATACTGTGGCAGCTTGCATGTTGCTATGATGCTGGAAGCTATGACACCAGTATTTCAAATACCAGTAGGGTCACCCATGGTATATATGTTTCAGCAGAACTTCCAGACTAAGACAGTGTAAGAAGGCCTGGTATCTAATTCTAAAAATTAGCCAATGAAAACCTTATGGATCATAGCAGAATAGTCAACAACTCCCTTGCTTTGGCCAACTCATCAGGAGGCATCAATTGCTAGAGGAAGATATCATGTTTGGTGAAGCAGAGGGCCAGCAAGGGTCAAGGAGACCCTAGGTGAGGTGGATAGGCACAAGAGCCACAACAATAGTTTTGAATATGCCAGCAATTCTGAGGAAGACACAGGACCATTACATTTCCTTCTGTTGTATATAAGGCTTCCATGAGTTGGCATCAACTCAACAGTAGCTATCTCTCTATCTACCCAGTGTCCACTTATTAAGCACCCAATATGAGTTGGGACCACAATGAGTTGGAATCAACTTCACAGCTGGTGGTGGTGATTGTTGCTTTTATCTGCCAGAGAGCCAGTATAGCACAGTGGTTAGTGTGTGGGCTCTGGAGTGAGGCTGGAGGTATGAATCCTGGCTCTGCCCATTTACTTGCTATATGTCCTTAGGCAAGTTACTTAATCTCCTTTTCTCATGTGTAAAAAAATTAAGATCATAACAGAACCCACCTCATGAGATAACTGTGATTAAATGAGTCTATATGCATCAAGTGGGTGGATCACTGTCTTGCACAGAGTAAGTTAAGTACTGTTGTTATGTGCCATCAAGTTGCACCCAACACCCAACTCATAGCAACCCCTCCTTGGGTTTCTAAGGCAGTATCACTACGAAAGTAGATTGCCCCATCTTCCTTCCAAGGAGCGGCTGGTGGGTTTGAACCGCCAGCCTTCTGGTTAGCAGTCAAGTGCCTTAGGCACTATGCTACCAGAGCTCCTAGTTAAGTGCTAGAGAAGGGATTGCTATTAAACTTACCTACCAATTGTAGCACTGCATTTGTTACCAAATGTATAGCTCTTTAGTCTTTGGCTTGTATTTTAGCATCAAAAGCTAGAAGAAGAAGGAAGGATTTACCTATTAGGTGCAGATTAAACGCTTACCTTGTGTCCAGATATGTGTGGAAATTTGAGGTGTAGATGATGAAGTCCCTGAATTTGGAGCAATCAGAGCCCTAACAACAAAAGCACATTTAGACTTTTTATCTTTAGCCATCAGGCAATGGTATACAAGGGCAGCAGGGAAAAGAGTATTTATCATAGATATTATTCAGAATTGCTGGTACATACACAAAAAAAAAAAAAAAAATCACTGCCATCAAGTCGGTTCCAGCTCATAGCGACCTCTCCTTGGGTTTCCGAGGCTGTATCACTATGGAAATAGATTGCCCAACCTTCCTTCGAAGAATGGCTGGTAGGTTTGAACCGCCCACTTTCTGGTTAGCAGTCAAATGTCTTAGGCACCACGCCACCAGAGCTCCCTGCTGGTACACTGTGACAATAAAAAGCACACTGCCTTTTAGTTGATTTTATTCTTGTTTTAAATTCTACATAGACAATGCACTCCCTTATTTCCTAACTATACCCTTTCCGTTGATACACCAGTGAGTGCCGAGATCTCACCTGCACTAATCTAAATCTTCTAGGAAGCCCTTAGTCCATCCTGGGCATGAGCAGACCTCTCTCTATTGCAGGTTCCTGAGTCCTACTTACTACAAGAAAAAAGCACCACTGTGGAGTCAGAGTGTCCAGGGGGCAGGAAATCTTATTCTACCACTTAGCTGTGTGACAAGAGCAGTGTTCTCAAAGAGTGGTCCCAGAGCAGCATCAGTCTCATCCCTTGGGGACCTGTTAGCCTCTGCCCCAGATCTACCAACTCAAAAACTCTGGGGGTGGGGCCCAATAATCTGCATGAGAACAAGCTTGCTAGGTACCTCTGATGCATGCTCAAGTTTGAGAACCACTGACTTGAGGAATTTACTTAAATTTTTCTGAGTCACACTCTTCTATTCATCAAAGAATTGGGCTTGGGGGCTTAGGGCCATAGTCTTGGGGACACTTAGGTCAACTGACATAACACAGTCCACAAAGACAGTGTTCTACATGTACTTTGGTGAGTAGCAACTGAACTTTTAAAAGCTGGTGAGAGGCCATCTAAGGTGCAACTATTGGTCTCTCCCCACTCTGGAGCAAAGATGAGTGAAGAAAATCAAAGACCCAAGGAAACAATTGGCCCAAAGGACTAATAGACCGCATGAACCCAAGCCTCCACTACTCTGAGACCAGAAGAACTACATGGTGCCTGGTTATAACTACTGACCACTCTGATAGGGATCACAATAGAAAGTCCTACACAGTGGGAGTAAAATGTAGAACAAAATTCAAAATCATAAAAAAGACCAGACTTACAGGTCTGATGGAGATTAGTGGAACTCCCGAAACTATGGCTATTAGACAACCTTCAAACATAGAATTGAACCCACGCCGAGGGACCACCTTTCGGCAAACAATAAACAGGTCTATAAAGTGAACAATGGCACCTGTTGAAGCAATCAAGCATACCACAATAAAAGGGCAGCATCTGCCCAAAGACAAAGTTCAGAAGGCAATAATGGGCAAGAAAGAAGGATGAACGGAAACAGGGAACCCAGGGAGGAAGTGAAAGAGTGCTGTTAGATTGAGGGGATTGTAATTAATGTCATGAAGCAACATGCGTATAAACTGTTGAATGGAAAACTAATTTACTCTGTAAACTTTCACCCAAACTATAAAATATTCTAAGTAAATAAACTACAATTTGGAGGCAGCAGGACAACTTAAAATAATGCTCACTTATAGGTGAAAATATGATGAGGAAGAATATATCTACCCAGTCTCAAAGAATCTTCCTACTGAAACAGTTAATAATTACAAAGGAAGAATGGTAATGTTACAGAAGATAACAGATGGCCACCACATTAAAGTGATAATGGGATAAATCAACTTTATATGCATCCAGGTATCTTGAATTAAGAATGATACAACATAATTTATGTAGCGTTCTTGTCAAAAATGCATAACCTGAATCTATCATTAAAAACTTGAGACAAACTCAAACCAGAAAATATTCTATAAAATAACCAATCTGTACTCTTCAAAGCAAGGCAGAGGAATTGATTCAGATAAACGGAGACCAAAGAAAAACATACAAAAATTAAATATAACGCATGATTCTAGATTATGCCCTGGACCAAGAAAAATTTTTTTATAAAGACATTACTGTGTCGATTGGCAAAATTAGAATGCAGAGTGTAGCTAAGGTATGGAGGAATGCAGACTGTACTATTAAATCAATGTTATGTTTCCTAGGGGGAAAAAAAAGACTACACATAGCCTAGAAAACCCATGGGACAGTTCTGCTCTGTCACATGAGGTCACTATAAGTCAGCCATCAATTCAATGACACCTAACAACAACAAGAGAATGCCTTTCCAGCATACATAATTCTGAGAAACCAAAAAAAACCAAACCCACTGCCACTGAATCAATTCTGACTCATAGCAACCCCCATTGGGTTTCCTAGCAGTTAAATCTTTATGGAAGTAGATTGCCCAGTCCTGCTTTCACAAAGCGGCTGGTGGGTTTGACTGCCAACCTTTTGGTTAGCAGTGAGATGCCTTAGGCACTGTACTACCAGAACTCCTTAATTCTGAGAAATAGGTTCTAAAAGAATGTCCTACCAGGTTCCCCTCAAAAAAAAAAAAAAGTACAGATTACTTCTAAGCAATCTCCCTGCATCAAGTTTCCACCTGTCTCTACAAATAAAGGATTATCTTTAAAAAATTATGGGTCCTAGCCTCCCATTACTTAACATCTTTCTATGGATCTCTAGTAGCATAGTGCCTAAGGCATTTGACTGCTAACCAGCCACTCAGAAGGAAGACAGGGCAATCTTCTGTAGTGATACCGCCTCAGAAACCCAAGGAGGGGTCATTATGAGTCGGGTCCGACTCGATGGCAGTGAGGTTTTTTTTTTTTAAGTTTATGGTTCCTCGAGGGCTGCATGATAAAGTCCAACTCTGGAGTGTGAGAGGCAGAAAGCTGAACAGACTGAGGATAAACTTGAACCCTGGTTCCACCCTCCGCTGTCTGTGTGACCGTTAGACCTCAGTTTTTTTAATCTGTAAAATGGAGACAATAATGGTGCCTGCCTCTTAAGAGTTGTTGTTATAAGAATTAAATGATAATATATATAAATAATATCTATAAAGTGTTCAGATCAATGTCTAACACTTAAGGAGCATGTGAGTGTTAGCTATTGCTACTATTTTGATATACAAGGATCTTCATGATGTGGCCACAGCCTATTTATTCCAAGTTCAACTTCTGCCCTTGATTTCTAAAGAATAGCATTGCTATCCTATCTTCACACACATGCCTCACTGTTTATGCTTTCAGCTTCTGCAATTGCTGTTTCTTCTGCATGGCATGCCCTCTTGCTCCTGCCCCACCTCAGTCTAACAAACTTACTTCTCCTTTGAGAGCTGTCAGTTCACCACTGATGTCATTCCTGACACTCTGGACAGACTTATTCCCAATTTCCTCTGTGTTTCTTTGTCCCTTGTCCACAGCACCATTAGAACAATCCCTACCTTAGATTCCTGCCTGCCCCTAGGTAAGGAACTTGGGATCTTTGAAAGCAGGGGCGATATCTGGTCATCCCTGTACACTTAGCCTGAAGCATATAGCCTGACACATAGAAGATGTTCAATAAAAGCTGAAGAATGAATGAAAGGTAAACATAAAAATAGGGAGATAGAGATAAAGAATAAAAGGAAAGGAAAGAATTAGAAGCAATCTGAGAGAAGAGGCAGGCACTACACAGGAAGAAGGCATAAGCTCAAGTGAGAGGAAGTAGACCAAGGGTTTTCATCAAGAGAAGGAAAGAATCAGCTAGGACATACAAGATGGGGCAATCAGTGATGTTGTGCACAGACCATCTGAAGAGTTCATGGGTCTTGCTGGGGCCTGAAGCTATCAGTACACTGGAAATACATAGTATTTTAGACATGAATAAACAGAGACAAACAATGGGAACTTGTATGGATGGCATGCTGCATCTCAAAATGCCCTCATTCCTTATAAAGTGAGTTATACACCCAACATGGCTGTGTACTGGACAAAGGAGAAGGACAAGAGGAAGGGCAGAGGTGTCTCAGTTTAAACAGGGAATTGCAGTTAAGCTAAGAGATCCAGCTTCTCAACCAAATCTCCTTTCCACTGTGCTAGCAGTAAAGAAAGAAACTTGAGATTCAGTCAGCAACTGGGAAGGTAGGGAAACTGGGGTGCAATGTTCTAAATACTGTCTTTCTTGATTCTCAGGAACTTAAGAGCTGAAGGGACCTTAGCCAGCACCTTGGCTGCCAAGATAATCCTCAGGCCTTTTAGAGACTAAATTCTAGTCAAACAACTCAGGGCACATTTGACATCATTCCTTGTTATGTAAAACCCACCCCACACTGGCCGCTGAAAAATAGGTCTACCATGTTGAACTAGATGCCATGTTCAATTAGAAGTCAACAAAGAGAGCTTGGGGGTCTCATGCTCAAAAGTGAACATGAAAGAGAATCATAAAGGAAGCTGCTCACTTTGGGTCACATTGATCAAGACCAGAAGCTAACTTCCACTTTCAAAGAGAAAAATAAGCTACCTATACCCTGCAGTGAACATGTGGATAGGGAGAAATCAATAATCAATAAATGGCCACTCAGCTTCAAGCTTCTGATTGATTTTGGCAAACAAGAAAGTAAAACTGACAATAAAGATGTAAAGAAAATATACATGAAAGAGGAAAGGGAGCAAAAGAGGAAGATGAGAAATATTAAATGATACTCAGACAAAATGAAGGCAATGAACTAAGTGTCCCCTGGCACAAGCCTCCCACCCACACACTAAGGCATGGTTTAGTGTAGGGGAAAAGGTATGTTGGACTTCAAGCTAGCACTGGGTTTCCTGCAATTCAAAAGATACATATATAGCTTATCCCCAGTAGGTTGACTATTATCAGAAGAACAGAAAACAGCAAGTGTTGGCAAGCATGTGGAGAAATTGGAACCTTCATACATTGCTGGTGGGAATGTAAAATGGTACAGTACAGCTGCTGTGGAAAGCAGTTTGGTGGTTTCTCACAAAAGTTAAACATAGAAATACCATATGACCAGCAATCCCAATCCTAAGTATATACCCCAAAGACTTGAAAGCAGGGATGCAAACATCCTTATACACCAATGTCCATTGCATTACTGTTCACAGTAGCCTAGAAACAACCCAAATGTCTATCAGTAGATTAATAGATTAAACAAAATGATTATTAGACATACTGATTATTCAGGCACAAAAATAAATAAAGTCCTGATACATGCTATGACATGAATGAACCTTACAAACATTGTTGAGTGAAATACATTAGACATAAAATGGCAAATATTGTACAATCCCACTTATATAAAAATATCTCAAATAGGCGATAGAGACGAAAATTTATTAGGCACTCTGTGTCATAGTGCCTAAGGCATTTGACTGCTAACCTAAGGCATTTGACTGCTAACCAGAAGGCTGGTGGTTCAAACCCACCAGCTACTCCTTAGAAGACTGGGCAATCTATTTCCACAGAGATATCACCTCAGAAACCCAAAGGGGGTTGCTATAAGTCAGAATTGACTCAATGGCAGTGAGTTCAAGTTTAAGGGTAGGTAGGAAGGCAGAAAAAGGAGATATTAATTAAGGGGCACTGAATTTATATTAAGGGTGATAGAAAAACTTGGAAAGAGATAGTAGTAACAACTGTACAACAGGGCAAACCTAATAAATATCACTGAGTTATAATGTGAAAATAGTTCTCATGGTAAATATTTTGTTATATTTTACCCCAATAAAAAAGAAAAAAAATATCCAGAATTGACAAGGCATATATATTTTGCAGAAGGTTTACAATATGGGAAAATGTCCAAGATATGATATTTAGTACAAAATGGAGGATAAAATATACAACATAAAAGTAATTGTGTTAACTATTCATGCATGAAAATTTAACAGTGGTTATTTCTGAGTGGTGGGACTGGAGTTGATTTTTATATTTTTATTCATGTCTTCACATATCATAAAAAGAAAAAAAATACTTTCCTAATTTAAAAAAACAGGAGCTCTGGTAGCATAGGGCCTAAGGCACTTGACTGCTAACCAGAAGGCTGGTGGTTCAAACCCACCAGCCACTCCTCAGAAGGAAGGTTGGGCATTCCTACTTCCGTAGTTATACTGCCTCGGAAACCCAAGGAGGGGTCACTATGAGTCGGGGCCGACTGGATGGCAAATAACAACAACAATTTAAAAAACATATCTATATGTATCACATAGAAAATCAAAGTTTCCCAAAGCCTGACAGATAATCATTATGAAATCCTGAAAGCAAATGTAGACCCCAAGGCTAGCTGTGTTTATATAAAAATGGAAATTCTGAGGCAATCTGTAAAACCTAATTATCTAGCTGTTTACTAATATATGGACATTTGCAATCATTTAGACATATCTTTGGATCCAAAGAAAAATCCAAAGCAGTCAAGCAGAAACTCACTGTCCTTTTTTCTGGTAGTCATTCACTTTATTTAAGTATCAGAATACATTCTAGAGAAAATGTTCAATACTCAAGAAAAATAAATTCCAAAACAGAAAAAAGGGAAGAAGACAAGCAAAAAAAAAAAAAAAAATCTGCCAGAAGTAACAAGGTTCTAAGAGAACTGATTACATACAATGGCTTAAAAGAATAATCTAAAACATGGATTTCCAAATCCCCTGAAAGTGTCAAAAACAAAACTCCCACATTGGGTGAATCTATTCTGACTCTGACTCATAGTGTCCTTATAGGGCAGAAACCCTACAGGCCCATAGGGTTTCTAAGGCTGTAATCTTTATGGAAGCAGATTGCCAAATCTTTCTCCAGCAGAACAGTTTATACTCAAACTGAGTACTTAACCCTGCACTACCAGGCTCCTTTTAAAGGGTGATTTCAAATAAATTGTTCTCCAAGTAAAATATGACATTATTTTCTCCAGAGGATGCAAATTTTAAAATTGGGTTCTTAAACCTTATTTGAAAATAATATATTATAAGCACTTTTGCAAAGGCATTTTATTCTACTAGCTTCTCCTGGGAAAATCATCTCTCAGGGTTCCCACACGGTAAGCTGTTGTTATGTGGTTATTTGTTTATGAATTAGTAACTCCTGTGAAAGGTGTGTTTTTCCTTTCCAAACCTGACAGATTGTGGCAAACCAAATAAGGGAATATTATGCAAATACTGCCTTGAGTGGCTATGCTCAAGTAGAAGCAGTAAATGTATTGTTGCCTATAAACCCCAGAGAGAAGGCCTGCCTGAATAGAAAGGGTTAACCCCATGAGTTACTTATACAGGCTAAAATCTAGACATTTTCAAAGGCTACATAAGAAAAGGGGAGGGTGAGGGAACCTGTATCTTCTAACCTAGAATGCTGGATTTAATTCAGGCCTGTAAAAAGCCTGGGTGGTTGTTCTTTCCCTAAATAGAAACAAGGCCACAGTTCAGTGGAGAGGAGCCCCTTTAAGGCTCAGCAGGGTGACAGACTTCAAGGGTCCAGGAAATACAATGGTGCTCCCTGCCCCGGACTGCAGTACTGTCCTCCTCTCCTTGTCCTCTTTTACCAGAGATGCTGCAGGTCTTTGTTCCGTCTGAATCCTTCCCCATGGAGAAGTTCACTTAATTTCCATCTGCATTAATTATCCACCTTTATGGGGCAAGATGCTATGAGGGCTGCTGAGAAAGGATGAGATTTGGGGCCTGCCCAGCAAGATTCTGCAAGATAGACTGAGAAGAGGCAGCTAAATAATGAATAAAGAGGCACCACCACCCCTCCAACACCTAATTACTTGCTTGCCTGGATCTAGTAAGAAAAACAACCACATGAAAGGAAAGGAGGACAAAGACAGAGTCTATTTCTTCTCAAACCTTCTGGAAATTCTGGTTCAGAAGGGAGAAGGTATGGTATGGGATTTGAGTACAGAAGAGACTTTGGGTTCCCAGAAAACCTAAACCACTCTGCACATTTCCAACATATGGGCTGGAGGCCAGGAGTGGATGAGGGGCCATAGATGGGAAAGGAAGCCACCAGCAGACCAGCCTGTCCCTGGAAAATGCAGAATAGTGCTGCTGCTCTGCCCTGTGAGCCTGTCAAACTCTTACTGTTCTCCGCCCATGCCACCCCCGGGGAAACCTCTCACCCACAGGGACTCCCCTGTTGTTGTTGATTTTTAACTCACAGCCACCCTATGTGACAGAGCAGCACTGCCCCACAGTTCCCTTGGTTGTAATCGTTACAGAAGTAGACTGCCAGGTCTTTCTCCCAAAGAGCCTCTGGGTAAGTTCAAACCACTAACTTTTCATTTAGCAGCCAAGAGCTTAATCAATGCACCACCAGGACTCCTGAGGGGCTCCCCTAGTCATTCCAAATTTACCTCTTCCCTAAAACTGGGAACTGAACTCATCCCAACACAGGTCCAGAAAACTTCGGTTTCATTTTGACCCCGCAAACATATAACCTGGCTTTTATTTTCTCTAATCTCACTCCATAATTTTAAAAATTACTGTGAAAAATATATTTGAAGACAAATATATGATGTAACTTATGTGAAAGAGGCAAATGTATAGAGATCAAAGTTTATTAGTGATTTCAGAGGGTAGGAGAAAAGGGGAAGGGAGAGTCTTAGCTTAGAGGGCAATGAGTTTCTGTTAATGATGGTGGAATAATTTAGAAATGGATAACGGTGACAGTTGTACAACATCATGCACAAAACTAACATCACTGAATGTTGTTGTTGTTGTTGTTATGTGTCGTCGAGTCGGAACCGACTCATAGCGACCCCTCCTTGGGTTTCCAAGGCAGTATCACTACGGAAGTAGATTGCCCCATCTTCCTTCCAAGGAGTGGCTGGTGGGTATGAACTGCCAGCCTTCTGGTTAGCAGTCAAGTGC